>NC_081185.1:154119187-154425821 GCF_029867415.1 Vicia villosa
CATAAAAAAGGAAAGAGAAAAAAGAAAGAAAATAATTTTCATTTTATTTCTTCTATTTTGATTTTCTAATGTTTTCAATTAATTTTACAAATTTAATTATAATTAATTATTATTTTAATGACATGAAAACTTTGGCTTACTTAGATTTAACTGACCATTGCCACATTGTAATCGAGGATGTCATATATGCAAAATTAAAGAAGTACCAATAAAATTCACTAGTGCAGGAAGTACTTTTTACTTCGGGCGAAAAGTATTTTTACATCGGGCCTAGGCCCGATATAAAGCCAAACGATGTAATAAGTCAGAGGCATGTGAAAAATTAACATACCACATCGGTTGAATTCAGATGTCTGATGTGAAAAATAATGCAATTTTTTTATAAAAAAATATATACACCATATTTTACATCGGTTGTCCTGTCCGCCTGATGTAATAGATAGTTTTCACATCGATTTTCCACTTTTCCCGATTTAATAGATAAGTTTTTACATTGGTTTTCCATTTTGCCCGAAGTAATATATTTTCTGCTTTTCAGCGTATAATAGCTTTTTTTTCCTATTTTAACCTGTAATTTTTTTTGTACCTAATTTTTCATATAAATTTCAAATACCATACAGACCAAAGTTATGTCGCTATTTTGCACATTTTTTCCACAGCACACAGACCACATTTAGGTCACTATTTTCATATTTTTCTAACCAGTGAAGTTAAATGTCTGATGTAAATCACTAAATCAAAATTTTTTTCACATCAATTTGTTATAAAATCTGATGTAAAATCATTTGACAAATATTTTTCACATCAGTTACCTTGATACTTGATGTAAAATCTTGAAACCAAATATCTTATTTTTAGTAGTGATTCCAACAAATGTTAAATGAGTGACTACAAAACTAAATTTTAAAATAATACCTTATTTTGATCAAAATAGAAGATCAAAAGAGTATTTAAATAATATATTATTTAAATTAAACAAATAAATAAAATTTAAATATTAAATAAGTCATACATAATTAAGTGTTCTTCATTTTCATGTATTAAATATGAATTTTGAAGTCATGAGTATTAATAATGACTAACCAATTACATGCATAACAATAACAATGATATATTCTTGGCAAATTGTTAAATATCCATGATAAATAGTTGGGTATTGGTATAAATTAATTTAAAAAATTAATTATTTTAAATTAAAATATTTTTTTACAATTAATTTTATGTGATTCTTAATTTATGTATTGAATATGACACTTAATCTATCGTGAGATTTTAAAAAATTAAAATAAAAATTTAATGTGCTATTATTTTTAAAATATAGATGGGGAACATTGTAAATATTAATTATTTCTTTCCTCTCTCATTTCTCTCATTTTGAATCCTCTCCTCTCCTTTTTCTCTCCATTTCTCTTCATATGTCCTTTTTATGTTTTCCCTTTTTTTTTTATTCTCACACACAAGACGTTTAAACTCACACTTATATTATTAGTATTAAAGTAAAAACATGTTTATAACCGCGATTAATTTAAGTTCTCATATTATTTTTGAAAAAAAGTAAATCATCGCAATGATAAATATTGTCGCTGAAAATAGTATAATTTTTTAATATACATATTGCAACTATTGTAAATAACTTTTTTTTTCTCTCAACTTTTTAATTACTATGGGTGAAAATGATTTAACCCCAACACAACTATTTCAACTATTTCGTAGAAAATAATAATTTTTTTGTTAAATACATAACAATGATTAATTTAATTCATTGTGATAAATTAAAATTTTTAATAATTTCATTATTGTTGAAAAAAATTATTTATTTTTAAGATTTTTTTTTGCCAAAAACATTTCAAGTGACAATTAGATGAAAATTATATATATATATATATATATATATATATATATATATATATATATATATATATATATATATATATATATATATATATATATATATATATATATATATATATATATATATATATATATATATATATATATATATATATATGTAATATGTTCAGTTTATATATTGAACATTTATCATCACTTTTGTTTTTTTTTCAACTAAATTTAAATTAAGCTCATAATAAACAATATATCAAAAATTTAAATAATATTTAAAATGAAAAATTAAAGAGTATTTATTATTATTCATTGGAAAATTTACTTTAACATTTAAAACAAATTATTTATATAAAAATCATATTATATTAAATTGGATCATTTTGAGTTTGTTTTTTTTAATTGTTATAAAAAAAATAAAACCGCATATATTTTTATTTTTAATTAAGTTCTTATGTCAAAATTCAATCAGTTTTATATTCCATGTATCATCTTAAAATCATTTTACAATATTAATCAATCACAATCATTTGTGCCTATAATTCTAAAAATAATTATGATTATGATATTAAATAAATAATTAAATTTAGAATTAAACAATTTTTGAATACTTAATCTAATAGATTTATTTATTTTATAAACGTTTATTCAATAATTTATGAAAAAATTTAATTAATTTAATTTTTTAATCTAATATAACTTTTTTTAAAATTATTCTTTATTTTAGAATGTGTTTAACTAATTTCTCTTGAAAAAAATATTTATGGAGTATTTTTAATAAATAAGTTTTTTTTTATAAAGTAGGGTGGGTGCACTCTTCTCTTATGGCCTCATTTCTCGCCAGCTCTTTCAATCACAAGTTATATCACACCCCTATGTGAAATTTGTATTAACAAGGTCCTCTATTCTATTAGTTTTTACCAGTAATTCTCTTAGTTAATTTGATCTGATATGGTTGGTAGGGTGCGTTCCAAATTTTATATCTAATGTTTGAAATTATCCATAAATATATTCTTGAATTTTATTTTCATTCAATAAGTTTTAGTTAGCTTTGTAATCTATTGTAAAATCTTTTTAAATATCTGATGCAAAAAATAATTATTCTTGTGATGTGATTGGAAAATAACAAAGGTTTTGATTTGGTTTGTCGAGATTTTAAGAAATTGATTCCTTTTTATTTCATTTTTTTATGGTCACTGAACATTATGAAGAGGATTATAATGAGCATGGCATCGGATAGATAGAGTTGGTAAGTGTTTAGGTTGAATGAGGCATTTGCTTTCTAAATGCTGGGACAATTTTACTTATGGTTTGATATTAGAATTTTAAACTCCAATCTTACTTTAAAAGTTGAGTAATGCTATTCATACACTCAATTGTTATACTAATATTCACACATTATACTCAACAGTACTTTATAGTTGTTACTAAATTTGGTTAATGCGGTATAAAAATTTGGTTAATGCAGTAATGAAGTTGGTTAATGCATCATCCAGTATTAAAAATAATTTTTAGCAGTCACAAAACTTGGTTAATGCAGAGTAAAAACTTGGTTAATACAGTAATAAAGTTGGTTAATGCAACATCCAAGTATTAAAATTATGTTTTAGCAGTCATCAAATTTGGTTAATGCAGTGTAAACACTTGGTTAATGCAGTAATGAAGTTGGTTAATGCACGTCCAGGTATTAAAAATAAACGTTCGTACATAAATAGTATACCAAAATGCAAAGTTAAGCCAACTAGATTATGAGTTTCTAAATTTCAATCCATTCTTATAAAGCTAGCAATAGCAAAGTTGAAATCATTCAATAAACCTTCTTTTCTTATCTTATTGACCACTATCTTGATTTTTTATAGATATAATAAATATATCTACTCTATGTATAATATGCAATCCACTTTTACAATTTACAGTTTTTGAACTTGGGTTAGTAATTAATGAAAAACTCCATTTACTTATAATTTAGGAAGCATAATTTTTTTTAATGGAGCTCATGTGAGATTTGACAATTTCTTGGTTTCTTATGAGTCCAAGTGGTTTAGTAGATTGGGCTAGTCGTGTTGCTTTCTTAAGGATGACCTGAGCATTCAAGTACTAGGTTGGAATGTTTTCTACACTATCTCATGTGGATTGATGTTCTGTTGGAGTTTCTCAAAATAAGTGGTCTACTATTTAGAGAAGTATGAGATTCGCACCTCGTATGTTGTGGAACAAGTGGAAGAGGAAGAACACGTAGCAGGAGAGGTACGAATTGGGAAGAGGAAGAGAAGATTCCTCAACTCAGGGCTAAGAGGAATGTGGGCAGGCTCAAACATCTTAATAACTATTGTTTGATAGATTGCTCATAGACAACAAATTGGCGCTTTCATTGCTTGCTATGACTTCTCCCACGTCACCACCACCTTCCATTGCAAAACTTACCACCACCATTAACCAACTCATCCTCAGCTAATAATCCTTTCAAGCTAGTGTGTCAGCCAACATCAACACTCTCACATTAGAATTTCATGACTTGCGAATAGGCTTTCCCCCCCTTCCGGATTTACTTCACCGTCCACTTCACCTGGAGCAAAAATCCAATCCTTTCCATCAACCACCATGAAGTTCGACATTCCCTGTTTCAATGGGACTGACCCATGACCCATTGGGTTGGATATTCAAGATTAATCAATTTTTTAACTACCATCTTACACTAGAGGATCAAAGGATTCACATCGCCCCATTCTACATGGAAGACAAAGCTTTGGTTTGGTTCCAATGGATGCATGCCAATGACCAACTCCTCACTTGCTAAGACACAAGTAATTCAGACCCCTGAATAATATCTTTATTTGGCCAAACTGTTAAGGTATTCCTACGAGATTTTGGTATTCCTAAGCAGACCGGTCCTATTCAGGAGGAAACAAGACAAATTGACCCAATACTTTACAATTTAGAAAATGGTAAGATGGTGGTGACATATATGGATAATAGGAGTTGGGATTTCTATGATGCTAAGATCTTTGTTATTCAGACAGAAGATATAAATAATGTTTTTGGGACGAGTCAATATAATGCTAACATGAGCAAGGGTGAGTTAACATTCCTCCTGGTGGAGTAACGATCAAGGGTGAGTAAACACTCCTCCTGGTGGAGTAACGATCATTCGAGATACGGAAAATATTGAACTACCTTGCAGGGTACAAAATGTCATATATATATATATATATATATATATATATATATATATATATATATATATATATATATATATATATATATATATATATATATATATATATATATATATATATATATATATATATAAAGCAACCTAAAGAGAAAATTCCAAATTAGAAAAAAATGTCGGTCAACCTTATAACATCTTATTAAAGGGTATTCCTTCTCACATGTCATTATGAAGTTTTTTTCTTAAAACTCGAAATGAAAACTATTTTGTATGATTATAATACATCACTTACATGTATACAGCGAAGGGAATTCTTATGCTAACAAGTTTGCTAACTATGATCATTCCATTGCAATTTCTCTTTAATGAATATTGTTTTCCATTTCATGAAAGATGAATTCTTTAGACATGTTAAGTCTCCTTTATTATAGATTTTTTTGTAATTTTTTCTTTATTTCATTTTTTTTAAGTAAGGCTTGTCTCCCTTTTACATATTTTTTGTTTCATTTTTATTTATATATTTATGAGATATAGTTGGAATGCCCTATCTGCTCCATAATTCAGCTAAAAGAATTAAAAATATTTATCTTTTTTAATCATGTAAGTATTTGGTCGTTGTTTCGACTACATATGAATAGAATAATGCAATCATCATCAAACTCTTGAGTGTCCCTTTTTGTTTCTTTTGTTGCTTGATTGAATTTTAATTTTTTAATTGTACAAATCTTAGTTTTTTTCTCTATTTGTCTATTTCTGATATTTTCTTTTGAAGTACATTTGCGGCTAATATAATCCAAAATATTACCACCACATGCAGCACTTCAACTACGTGTAGCTAAGCTAAGTATTCATCTGTATTGATTTTCAGCCATCTTAACAATTTGAATATGTCTCTCTCAAATTATTTTTTCAAATTGACCAATATATACACATACATCAAATGACCTCACAAAAATCAATTATTGTTTGAGGAAATGTCAAACATATTGAAATAATATTTCAAAATTGTTTGTTAAATTTTTATTTCGTATATATATCATTAATCACGTTTTTGATTTTGTGTTTGATTTTGATCCGTATTGAGCGATTTTAAGCCTTCAGATTTTCATCCTTTGTGATTTAATAGTTCTCTAAGTTTTCTATAAAATTTACACTCATAAAATATTATTTATTGACATGATATTCAATTCTATATATTTTTTTCAAAAATATTTAAAAATTAAAATTCCAAAAAAAAGTCAAATTTTTTGAAAGTATAATTAGAGATCCAGTAAGATACTTTTAACCTTTTATTTTTAATTTCAAATAAAATTCATGTTAAAGTTGGATGTTACGACACTAAATGTTGTCATGACTCACGAATGTAAATTTTGGAGGAAAATTGAGAAAGAGATTAATACCAAAACTAAAATGATAAATATATAGAGCGGGTTTGTTTTATTTTTTTAATAATTTTTACAGTGTTTCAAATTATTGTTAAAAATATTTACAAAAATATTTTTTAATAAAAATTTAATTTGAATATTATTTTAAATAAAAAAATTTAGGTATCAAAACTTTTAAAAATCACTTAATATAACAAGAGATTAATTGGTATGTACTATCACTCGGTCAATGTAAATTTTTTTACACCATCAGTGCATCATCAGCATTCAAATGGATTACTTTAATTGAAATTGAAATAAAAATCTAATAATAATAATTGGGATTCACCGATAGTATAAAACTTCTTTACACCTTTAATATATTTCAATTAAATTCATATAACAAGGTGAGAGCCTTTAATCAAAATCACTTAATCAAAATTTTAAAAATTCACTCAAAATTAATTTTTTGGAAAAAATTACAATTTTGCCTATACTTTCATCTTTAATAATGCATATTTTTGTTATAGATTATCATAATTAATTTTTCAATTTATAAAAAATAAATTTAAAAAAATGTTAATATTTTGAAAAAATAATTAAAATTATATTTTAAAATATAAAAAAATGGTGGCGTTTAGGGTTTAATTAAGTTTCTCACCAGTGAAACCAAAAATATACCATTAAATTTGATCAGGGACTTAATTAAACTCTCACCTTGGACGCTACCCAAAAATATATACTCCCTCCGGTCTTAAATATAAGCAAAAAAAAATAAAATTCTATGGTCTTAACTATAAGCAAAAAAAAATCAATATTTATTACATTCAATGTCACTATTCCGAATACCCCTAAAACTTTTTACATTTTAAATGTTTGCAACAATTTCCAAAACAAAAAATAGGGATAGAATTAGAAAGAGAGTAAGAATTAAATGCATTAAGACATGGTGAGCTTTTTGCAAATTTGCTTATATTTGAGACCGGAGGGAGTATATACTTTTAAGAATTTAATGAAAATGTACCGACAATGTAAAGCAGATTTACACTTTCAGTGAAATCCTAACCGTTAATTTTTATAGACATTTGACTTTTTTTTAAATCACATAAAATATTTCTTTTTAAGAGTTGTGATGCACTGACCGTGTAGAATATTTTACACTAACAGTACACTAGCTTTAAATTTTTTTAAAGGTAAAATAAACATGCACATTGATACCAAAAGAAAAAAAATCAAACACGCACATAATAAATTAAAAATTGCTTTAAAAAAAGGTGAGGGTCAAAGTCGCTTGTGTTAATAGAAGAGAAAAAGACGCAATTAAATGTAGGCTGAAATATTTCTTATTTTAATATTTGTTTCAAATTTTACTAAATTATATCTATAAATTTTTTATTTTCAAGAATTCATTTTATACATAATTTTGTCACTTTTTATTCTTATGTAATAGGGTGGGAATCTTAAATTCCCATAGAAATAAGAAGTAACCACTCATAATTTCCCACTCCCATATATTTTAATTTATTTATTTTATATTTTATAATTTAAATTAAATATATTAAATAAATATTACAAGGCAATTAAATCTTTTCACCAAAACACAAAGAAGGGAATAAAGTTCCAAGAATAATATTTTCAGAAATAGCATTTTCATAATTATATTTTTAATCCATGAAACAAATAGATCCTATTTGATTTGTTTTTTTTTAAAACTATTTTTTAATTTTTAAAATTTGAAAATAATAAAACGTATTTAATAGTCTAATTTTACAAAATTAATTTTGAAAACTATGTTTTATTTGAGAGTTCTAAAAACTAAACAAATTAAGAGAATAAAGATAATGCACTGAAAGTGTAAAGCCACGTTACACTGTCAACCAATCTGCTTTATTCAATTTGCCATGTCATATTCAAACAATTTTATTAATAGAATAAAGATGCATATATGGAAACACTTTTTTTATTTTACGTTGAATTCTTTCGTAAATGCATTTACGGAACATTTTTATGTTGTTTAAATAGTTCAATAAATGCATATGGAAAAATTCAACGTAAAATAAAAAAAAAATGCTTGCGGAGATACACCTCCAAAAGCAATAAACAAAATTGAAATTTCGTCAAGTGCTCAAGAGTATTATGGGATGGATTGAGATATTCTACTTCACAAGATGCTATTGGGACCATTTTTCCAAGAGGAATTGTGATTTTGTTTCTTTGGGTTTAGGCCTTGATTGTAATAAAAAAAAGAGATATAATCTGCAAATTCTTATTGAGCTGTCAAAAATCAATAATATTTAATTGAAGACCTTCTCCAAAGTTCGAAACTTATCATGATTGTGCAACTTTTAGTGATTATTATTAGAGTTGTAAAAATAGGTCGGACCCATCGCTCCGGCCCATAAGCCTAATAATTTAGCGTGGACCAGGCTGCAAAATACCTTAAAAAATACTATCCTATTTTTTTGGGCCAGTCCATCGGGCTTATGTTTTTTATGGATCGGGCCAGGTCAAGCGAGTTTCGGGCTGACTCATTAAAAGAAGATTTTGGTAAATTTTAGAGAAAAAAGATTGAGATAAGATATGATTGCATAAATTTGTTTCAAATAAAGAAAAGTTAAAAAGGATGAAGATATATTTTTAAGATGATGTGATCAAAGAAATGATTGTGAGATGAAGAGAAAGTTTGATAAATATTGGTGATAATATTAAGTTACTTTGTACTTTTACATGAATGTTTTTGTAGTATTCATAACCATTGGATTTGAATTAATAACCATTGGCTATAATAAGAACTGAGAACTTTTAATAATAACCATTGGATTTGAATTAATGGCTCAGATTTAACTTATATTTTAAATACATATTACATAAATATCTTGTTTACTTAAACATTAATTAAATATTTTAAAATATAAGGTAAATCCGAGCCATTAATTCAAATCCAATGGTTATTATTAAAAATTCTCAGTTCTCATTATAGTCAAAGGGATTGTCAGTTCTCATTCTCAGTTTTCCGGTTGGTGCTGAACAGGTGGCCGGCAACAGGTAGTTTGATCTTCGGTGATGGTTGAGAAAAAAGAGATTGTACCTGCAAGGCACTCTGATGTCAAAGTAAGAAGGAGAACAAAGGTACAACAGAAAATATGAGAGTTTGGATAAAGTTTGGATTGCCTTTCCCTCTAGAGGTAGAGGGCTATTTATAGTGTTCTCCTTAATGTAGATTGGGTCAT
The DNA here is from genome assembly GCF_029867415.1 of Vicia villosa. NCBI lineage: Eukaryota > Viridiplantae > Streptophyta > Magnoliopsida > Fabales > Fabaceae > Vicia > Vicia villosa. The sequence continues at coordinate 154,128,796 of NC_081185.1, forward strand.
GCTATATTCGTGGGTCTGGGCGTAAATCCAGGGCCCCAAATATAGGAAATTGTTGACTAGGTCTTGACTGGTCGAATGTAAGGAACTAGCCGTTGCCGACGGAAACCAAACATGCTCGGATAGTCCTCAATTGTGGGAGGTTTAAAGGTCATTCGTGCCCGGTCGAAGGGGATATGTCCTCCAACTGGCTATATGGATTGGACCAATGCTTATTGGGTTGTTTATACCTAAGAGCGATTTGGGCCAATTAGAATAATTGGCATAATCCATAACAATATGGATGTTGATTTGATGAATATTTTAAACATCACTCAACTAAGTTAATGATGACTCTCTATTTATGTTATGTAGCTTTTATCCATTACATCTTTTTTATAAAATTAAAATCATAATATTAAAATACGGGTTGCACGGGCTTTTAAAAAATAGACCAGACTCATTTTTCTGTAGCCCATTAAACAATCGGGTTGGACCAGTCCATTTAAACATCTTGGTCCACCGAGCCGAAACGGGTTAGGCCGAGCCGAAGCAGGTTGGACCAAGCCGGCCTATTTGACAATTCTAATTATTATGTCTTTGTTTTGTAGATAAAAATTGAAATAAATGATATATATTTTTTGTTTACATAATTAATAACCTACATCTTATTTATAATTTTTATTAAAAAATTGTGTATATTAAATAAAGAGTTAAATATGTTTGTGGTTCTCCTAAATATCTCATATTTCACTTTTTTAGTCTTTAAAAAAATTCTTTAAAAAATGGTTCTCCTAATAATTTTCATCCACATTTTTTATTCCTCCCGCAACTTAGCGACTATTTTTACAATTTAACAACCGAATTAGCAACAATTTTAGCGATAATTTTTATTTAGTGACTGAATTAGCAACGAATTTAGCAGGAGGAACCAAAGTGTGAATGAAATTTTTTAAAAAGACTATCATTAGAAGAAATTTTCATAGAGACTAAAACCATATTTAAATTATTTATAGGGATGAAAAATATAGTTAACCTTTAAATAAATATCTTGTTATATATTGAGTGTAAATTTTTAATATTTATTATACTTCAATTAAAAAAACTTTTCTAATATAATAAAACATATATTGTTGACCTTATAAATATGGTGAACACTAGTATGTACTTTTGAAAATCGAATCGAACCAAACGGTCGAATCGGGAATCGAAAGGGTCAATGGTATGATCTAATTGTTGAATCGAGTATGCTATTGAATGGATACGAATCGGTCAAAATTGATAAATCGACGGTTTTGAAAAACCGACAGGTCAAATGCATTTTTTTTACTCACACAAAACGATGCAATTTTGATAATTTTAAAAATAAAATAAAATATAATATAATTAGAGTTTATTCAAAAACTTATTTGGAACAATCCCTTGTTTGCAATTAAATCTTAAAATTTTGTAGACGTTGTGATATTTTTTAGACATTAAATCATTTGATTCGACCGATTTAGTAAATATATAATTTTGTTATAAAAATTGATTTATTTAACCGAGTTATTCAATTTAATCTTGGGTTTCGATCATTAATTTAGTAATTCGATCAATCAACTAGTGATCCAATATACTCACTAATTTGATGATCAGTCCTACTTTTAAATCATTGAGTAAATATTCAAAATATTTTTCACCTTATAAATTTGGTGGTGACCTGTTAATACTATGTACTAAATTGTCAAAAATTTGTTTTTATAACATTAGTTAAAGAAAAAACGTGTACTAACTACACCTCAAGCACTTTTACTCTAAAATTTACGAAGAAGAGATATTAACACGTAGATACAAATTTACGTGATGCTCACTTCACAACCACTACTAATTTTCCATTTATTGATATTTGTTAATATGACGTAGTCAAATCAAATAGCACGGCAATATCCAAAATTCCATTTTTCATTTTCTTTTAATTTCCAAAACAGCTGGACATCATCCACCCTTAACAAACAAACAAAAACGTATTCAATGAACAATTCAAACCAATATACAACTCTATCTAAAACTCATAACACTAACAAGAGGTTAATCTTACTGTTAAATTCAACCCATACAACTAAAACAGATTAGCAACAATAAAAACTGCTATTTAAAGGGAATCGCACTCATTAGTAATAAATTAATAATAATCCAACGTGGGTCCCGGCACCGTTTACTGACCCCATCCAGCTCATTTCTTGAATAACAAACTCTCCACCTCATCATTTTCTTTGCCACCCCATCATCAATATTTCATCATGAATCATAACATAATATACCATTATCATTACATCATTTCTAACTATATAACACTTTTCACCTCTTTTTTACCCTATTCTTTTCAAGCAAAAAAACTCAACCATGACAGAAACAGATTCAGATACAAATACAAATACAACTCTCTTTTTATATAATTACCCTATCCCTATTCTTCTCAATTCAGTTATTAACTTGTTCAAGAAAAATATTCAATCTCTTCTCAATCTAACCACCGTCACTACTGCACAATCTCACTCAGTTTCAGTTTCTCGTCCTGGTTTGGCTCTCGTTACTACTATCATCACCGATAAGATTCCGGTTCCGAATGTTCTTGAATCAACCACTATGTTAAATTTGAAGCTAAACAATAATGAGAATTCTCGACATCCGTCACGGATTGGATTTGTTTCCGGTGATGTTGATGGATTGATGTCTTGCACTGAAAGTCTTGGATTCGAGAGTTGTGATGAGAGGAGAGTTTGTGAGAGAATGAATATGAATATGAGGATGAATAGTGATGAGAAGGATGAGAGTTGGAGGAGGAAGATTACGATGAAAAGAGGTGAAAGTAGAGGAAATTCGATGAGGACGTTTCCGCCGCCGATTCCGTCGTTGAATCGGAATGGTAAGCCTAGTTTTTATCTGAGGCCGGTGAGGAAAGACGGGAGGTTGGAGTTAACGGAAGTTAGAATACACCGACCGGATATTCTTCATGCTTCGCGGCATGATGGACGGTTGACATTGCATCTGATTCCAGATCGAGACAGTGATGAAGAAGAAGAAAGTGAAGAAGAAGAAGAAGAAGATGATGAAGAAGTTGAAGAGGTTGAGGAAGAAGAAATTGAAGAGGAGGAGGAAGAAGAAGTTGAAGATATGGGAATTCCTATGGTAGTGGGAAATAGTAATGAAGGGGTAAGGAGGTGTCATGAAATGGTGAATCAACAACATCTTCTTGTTCATGGGAACCAAATTCGAATGTGTGTGTGATATTTTAGGAAAGAGTTATGTTTTCAATTTTCTACTATTTATTTATTAAGAATGATCAAATTTTTGAAGTATTGTTTAAGAGAGAAAATAAAAATTGAACATATTAGGCTATGTTTCCTTTTGTTGATTTCATTAACATGTAAATAATATTTATGAACTTGTTAAGATTACTTTGTTATATTGATTGGCCAAGTATGTTAAATGTGACATGGACGTATACGAGGTTCTAAGTTTGTGGACAAAATGGTTAGAAATTGGATAGGGAACTTTCTCATGGAAGATTAATTATAGATAAAATAGATGAATACTTTATACCAATAATATGGGTAAAAAAAATGGACAATTTAGATGAGTTGGTTGTTTTTTTTTTTATTATTAAGTAAGAAAGTAACATGTTGATCCGTCAGGTGAGACACTTTACATTAAACATTTTTAAGGAGGAATTTTCAATTGTAAAGATTCAGACTTTGCACAATAAAACTAGACGTGTTTAATTATTTTGAGTACTCTTGTTTTGTTTAATAATACTCTATTCTTGTGTCTAATTATTATGTTAAAGGAATAAAGTATTTAGAGTTGTAATTTTGTTTTATCATTCATAAACACTTGTAACTCTTCAAATACTAGGGTGAATATTTGAGTGAAAGTGAGAAGTGTCTCATATTTAGGAAAATCTTGAATAGAAATTCATATGTAATATTAGGAAAAGAGACATTGAACTAGGAGAGTTCAAATCATACTAATTTGTATTTGTGGATATTAAGAGTAAATTTCCTTTCACTGGGTTAACACCATCCAAACGTATGTGACTTTGCACTGAATTGGGTTATCAATTCTTGTGTTATTTTATTTATTGTCTTTATTTTACTGAATATGTGTTGTACTTGTCATACACATTGTTACAATAATGTGTGTGACATCTTGTCATCCGAAGATTGGAATTTCATTTGGCATCAGGGCATGCACCATGTTCTGGTAGGATGAGCTCTAGGGGAATTATATACTCTGTTCAAAATGGACAATGCTAAAGAAGGAGAATCTGTAAATCGGTCACCCATTCTATATGGCACAAACTATAATTGTTGGAAAGCTTGTGTGATTGCTTTTCTCAAGCCCGAGGATAGTAAAACTTGGAAAATAATCTTGAATATTTGAGTGAAAGTGAGAAGTGTCTCATATTTAGGAAAATCTTGAATAGAAATTCATATGTAATATTAGGAAAAGAGACATTGAACTAGGAGAGTTCAAATCATACTAATTTGTATTTGTGGATATTAAGAGTAAATTTCCTTTCACTGGGTTAACACCATCCAAACGTATGTGACTTTGCACTGAATTGGGTTACCAATTCTTGTGTTATTTTATTTATTGTCTTTATTTTACTGAATATGTGTTGTACTTGTCATACACATTGTTACAATAATGTGTGTGACATCTTGTCATCCGAAGATTGGAATTTCATTTGGCATCAGGGCATGCACCATGTTCTGGTAGGATGAGCTCTAGGGGAATTATATACTCTGTTCAAAATGGACAATGCTAAAGAAGGAGAATCTGTAAATCGGTCACCCATTCTATATGGCACAAACTATAATTGTTGGAAAGCTTGTGTGATTGCTTTTCTCAAGCCCGAGGATAGTAAAACTTGGAAAATAGTCTTAAAATGATGGACACCCCAAAGGTTACAGCTGAAGATGGCACACAATTCTTGATGCCTGAAAGTGATGAAAGTGATAAAAACACAAGAAGGGGTTGAATTATGTTAACTTTTCCTAATTTTTCTCTTTAAAAGCACGTGTCAGATTCTGACCACAATGTTCATAATCTGATCAGAGTCTAATGATTATAGCAGCGGAATAATATTGATCAGAAATAAAGAAGAGCGCAAGAAAACACACATGCAATTATCCTGGTTCCTTCTATAAATCAGAAGTAGTCTAGTCCCCTTGCACTTCCAAGAGATTTCCACTATAATCGAATCTGATTACAAATTACTTAAGCATACAAGCAAGATACTTTCAATGGCCAAACACACAAGTAGGGGACTTCAATGCTCAAGAACAAAAGAAAGAAACTTATAATTGCTCAAGCACACATGCAAGAGACTTTAATGCTCAATCCCACAATCAAGAGACTTCAATGCTCAAGTACACAAGCAAGAAACTTCCAAATGCTCAAGCACACAGGCAACAGACTTCCTATAATCTATCTAGAAGATAAATGATAGTGATAGTTTGATAATTATAATTGATATACAATCAGAGGTGTAAACAAAATACAACACATAAAAATCTAAGACCTAAGAACTTCTAAGAATATATAATTGGCAAGAAGTTCTAAGTTAACTTATGCTCTTTATTTTGACAGAGTAACTTCTTTTTTCTTGTCAAGGAGTAGTGTTTTGTATTTCTTCAAATCTTCAGCTCCTTATATAGATATCCATGAAAGAGTCGTTGGAGAGAACTTTTAGCACAAGTGAGTCTTTGAGAGAAGCATCAAGAGATCTGTTTCTAAAGCTTCCTGATATGGTTGTGAGAGAATCCCACTTAGCAGCATAAACCATAAAGATAGATGATGTGAGTCTCTCAGGAACCAATTCTTGCATTCTATCCCAGAGAACGGGTCTATATTCTTCCAAATGGTTCTAAATAAAGAAGGGAAGGTTTGAAGGGACATATTTTGGAAGGGGTGAAGGGTTAGGTGAGGTTATTTCTTTAAAGAAAGGAACTAGTATTTTTTTTAGTTCCAAATTCAGTTTTTGTTGAAGAGGGTCATGATGAGGTTTGGGTTGTGGTTCAGGTGGCATTTGGTCCGGAAGGGTCTAAAGAGGTCCGGGTACATGATTAGCTAGGTCTAGGTTGATTTGTTCAAATTTTATTTCATGATGAATTTGGAAAAACTGGTCTTGGGTGATTATTGAGTGAATTTGGGCTTGGATGTCTTGTTCTGCTCCAGTCTGAAGTTCACCTCAGAAGTAATAGCTTGGAGAAGTTTGGAGTGAATAGGTAAAAGATTCGATTGTGAAGAATTAGATCTAGAGGATGAGGTTAATTTGGGACTGGTTGAAGAAGTGGTGTGTTATTAAGGATTATCGAGATTTTCTAGTATAAGTTTCATGAACTGATCAAGATCAGTCATGGTGTTCAAAGGCAAGGTAGCTCATGTTCTAAGATAAAATCACCACCTAAATGCATAGACAGATCATCTAGTACAAATAATGCATTAAAGGTATCCAGGACTTGTGCAACGGTTAGGGAATCTGAGTCATACGAAGTCATAACATTTTCTCATAGAGTATGTTCATATGATTGTTTAGGTGAGGGCGTTGGTGATATGTGGCTAAGGGGAATGGAATAGTCTAGGTTGTTCTCAAAGACATACATGTGCCATTAGTTACAGCATCAGGTTTTAAAACAGTTCCAGTAGCATGTTCAGAGGTTGTTCCTGCAGTAGTATCTTTCTTCTCATCACCATTTACAACAGCAGATTTTAAAACAGTTTCTGTAGCATGTTCAGAAGTAGTTCCTGCAGTAGTTTCTTTCTTCTCATCACCATTACAAAAGCTGGTTGAAAAGCTGAAGATCCCTCTTCTATCCTCAGAATAGCTTTGGATGTAGCTTCAACTTCTTTGATTTGTTTTTTCAGAATCTCAGTATCCACTGCTACAAAAAGTGCTTTTAACCTCAGACACGAAATGGATATAATCTTGGTTACACAAGTGAGGTAATGAATGGAGACATGAAAAGTTTCCACTTATCACCTCAGGGATTTAAAAACGAAGGGGAAAATTGGCACTGGTCATGGGTTCGATCCCTGGCAACTGCATTTTTTGAATTTAATTTTAACCTGTTTTTTTTCTTATAATCGAGGGGTAAAGTGGTGTTTACAAAATTTTAACTTTAACCTGTTTTTTTCTTATCTGCAAAGCACTAATTTTTTTTACAAATTCCAAGTCTTCCTCATCATCATCAACAAGAAAACCTATAATAACAACAAAAACACAAGACACTTGAGGAATACCGAGTTCGATTCCTCGTGGGAACAATGTTTGGCCAGTGTTCATACCTCAGTTCACAACTCTGGATTAATAGGGCCCCTTTCCCCTAGGAATGAGAGAGCTATAAAGCCAAAATTTATGGATTATTTAAATGTTAAAACAACAACAACAAATAAACAAAATCAATAGAATACTTAAACATTAAATTTAAAAAAAAAAAAGTAACAACAATAATATAAACATTTTATTTGATACAACTTGAATCGTTAAATACTAAATTTCTATAACAATATAAACATTACTTCAACTAACATTAAACAATTTTAACAAGGAATTATTAGATAAAAGATTAAATTAAGAAACTAACATTGAAATATTTTCCTGCAGTTGCTTTCATTATTATTGTTTTCAATATGCTAAGTTTAAATTTCAGCACTTTGCATTCAAGATGGATAGTTGTGGCATTCACGTTTTGATCGGGTAGTGAGAGTTTCACGCGGATCACTAATGTTTCATGTGGATTAATGAGTTGGCAATGTCTTGACTATTGTTACTTTATAAATGGACGATAAATATTCATTTTTTTTAATTTTTTTCATCAAATTGGTCATAAATAATAAAATTTAAAAAAATAAAATATGCTACTTTACCTTTTGGTTTTTAGAAAAACTGAGGTAATAGATCATAAAAAAATAAAATACGCTACTTTAACCTAGATTTTTAGAGTGCATTCTTGAATAGTTACATTACATAGGAAGTCTATGTTCATCAACCTCTTGGTATTGAAAATCATAAAAATATTGATTTTGTTTATAAATTGAAGAAATCAGTGTATGGTTTGAAAAAGGCTCCAAGAATATGGTATGAAAGACTAAGCAATTTTCTTTTGAAAAATAATTTTACAAGAGGAATGGTTGTTACAACTATTTTCTTCAAATCATTCCAAAATGACATTCTAGTTGTTCAAATTTACGGGGATGATATTATTTTTGATTTTGTTGATGCCTCTCTTTGCAAGGAAATTTCTAAGTCTATGCAGGCAGAATTCAAAATGAGTCTGATGGGTGAGATAAAGTTCTTTCTGGGGATCCAGATCAATCAAAGTTCAGAAGAAATATACATATTCATCAAAGCAAGTACACGAAGGAGCTTCTGAAGAAGTTTGACTTATCAGAATGTAAAACGGCTAAGACTATTATGCATCCAATGTGTATTCTTGAGATGGATGAAACTGATAAGAAGGTCGAAGAGAAGTTATACAGATGTATGATTGGTTCTCTTATGTAGCCGATTGCTTCTAGACTTGTCATTCTATTTAGTGTATGCTTATGTGCTAGATTTCAATCAGATCCTAAAAAATCTCATTTAACAGCTGTTAAGAGAATATTTAGATATCTGAAAGGTACTACTAACCTTAGTTTGTTATAAAAAAAATCAAAAGAATACAAATTAGTAGGTTATTGTGATGGTGACTATGTTGGAGATCGACGTGAAAGAAAAAGCACCGGTGGAAGCTTTCAATTTCTAGTTGAAAATCTGATTTCATAGTCTAGCAAGAGACAATCTACAATAGTTCTATCAAAAGCAGAAGTTGAATACATTGCCGCCTATGGATGAATAGTTTGTTGGAAGACTATCAGATTAAGGAAGGCAACATTTCTCTATGTTGTATGATAACACTTCAACTATTTGTTTGTCCAAAAATAGCTCATGGATGAAAAGTTAGTTGGAAGACTATTAGATTAAAGAAGACAACATTTCTCTATCGTGTGTAATAACACTTCAACTATTTGTTTGTCCAAAAATCCGAATAACGGCTGCGGAGTTGAGACAAATCATGAAAGAAGTAAATACACTCTTGACTTGTATTTTCTATCTTTAATGACTTATAACTTTTCATCTGAATGATAATTTCCATATTTCTCATCTCTAACATTAGATCGGATATTGTTTATCACTTTATGGAGTCAATCCATACTAACGTTTCATGCATATTGCCTCATTAAGTGAATTGGCAGTTAGAAAAAAAAGGAAGTCACATGCTAATCTAGCATTGATATCAGTTGATGGTTAATAACTATAATAAGATGTTGGTTAATTGATATTAATGGATGAAACTCATTAATCATGCACTAAACACAATTCACTACTCTTTAGAACACTTCAGAATCATGTTAATAACATTCAAATTTCACTTGAGAATCATGTTAACAACATTCAAAATTATGGTTTATTTGCTTTTAGTTGATGGTAAGCGTGACATTTGGTTATAATCATTACACATAATTAATAATTAATTAAATATTGTGTAAATAATATTTACCGAAAAACAAATGGTAAAAATACTGATAGTGAAAAACAGATTTATTGTCTGAGAAACTGATTGTTATAGTGCTTCTAAAAAATATAATGAAACATAATAAGAAATTACATTTTATGTTTTTCCATCAAAGCAAACACACTAAATACGAGGGCTATTGCCTGAGCTAGCATATCTAGAGTCATCTACCTACCATTTTCTGGTTCAAAAAAAATACTAGTGAAAACTCTTTCAAAAACTTGTACAATCATGCCTAATCTATCAATTTGAAGATCCATCACCTCAACTCTAGGAGATCTTACAATCATGCCTGGATCGTACTTGTCCGGAAGTAAGATTTAACGATGTTTGCTGCCTTGGTGCGTATCTCATCATCATGGCTTTCCATCAAACTGCATAGATTATGCAATGTTCCAGTGTCAATTATGATGCTACAACTTTGAGTTCCTCTTCCTTCCACGGAAAGGATGTTATCCAATCCATCCAAACAATTGCAAACAATAACTCTGGACTCTCCACGATTCAGTATTGAGCAGATGATGTCAACAAAACCTTGAGTGCAAAGTTTACTAAAAGTAAACGTGGAATTGTATCAATTGCTGGGAAAATACATAGGAAAATATAATTTAAGCATCATCAAACATAGGTTAAAAAACTAACCGGATAAAGGTTTGAGGACCGTTTGTGGCATTTAATATCCCTCTCAAGCCGTATCTCACAATGTCTGTTTCAAGCCGCTCCTTTTTCAGGTGTGGAAAAAGGGGAGGAAAAAACCCCAAATTTATGATATCATTTAATTGGTACACAGACCCTGCCGTTATTATAGAGCCTAGCCAGCAAACTTCCCTTAGGATGGATGAGGGCAAGCTGTCAGTTTCCTCAAGCATAGTTTTCACTGTTCTGATCAGGTTACCACGGTTCCGAAAATCCGTAATAATGAGAGCTACTCTTCCTAATGTTCTCAAAGTTACAGCTTTGATATCCCAAGAGACATCATCCCTGTGAAAAAAATAAACTCAGTTCAATTATAGAATAATAGTTTAAACTAAATCCAAAACATTATTAAACTCAAACTGTGAGTTCTCAAAGTTACAGCTTTGATATCCCAAGAGACATCATCCTTGTGAAAAAAAAAAAAAAACTCAGTTCAATTATGGAATAATAGTTTAAACTAAATCCAAAACATTAACCTACTTAGCCACCAATTCTACAATATCATCAAAATGACCCATAAAAAAATGTTCTATAAGTTGATTTGAAGCAGTCTTAACAATCCAGAACATAGTTTCCATTGAGTGCAGAACAGCTTCTGCAGAAGTTAACTTTGAAGGTGGCCACAGCAAATTAATTGAAGTGGATATCTGACAAAGAATGGTTAAATATGGTTAGTGGTTAATAAGATATAAAAATGAAAACTTCAAAATTTCAAAAATCAAAGAAATACCTCATTAAAAAGAATTTCAAAATTCTCTTGTTCTTCAAAATTTTCAACCGTTCCTCTCAACACATGGGAAAAGGCCCATGTGGCAATTTTTGCCCGTTTCAAGTTGGAAACGTCTGTTATTACATTCATCAAATGAGTGATTGAACCACGCTCAACAAAGAAGTCTCTTATCTCATTCGACTCAGCAATAATATTTCCAAGTATCCATAGAATGGTTTCTTCACAACGTGGCCCAGAATCTAAAAAACTTAGCAATTTGGGAACCAAATTCGCAGAAATTACCAAATATATATGATTGATATGCCCTGATGTTAAATGGGCCATTGCCCAGGCAGCCATGGAACGGAGAGTTGGTGTTGAACTGTCTAAAAATTTCATAACATGAGACAAAGCCCCATATTTGATAAACTTGTCTATATTAGATTTGTCTCTCTCAGAGAATACACAGCCAATATAATAGCAGAATTGGAGTTGGACAAGTATGTCATCCGTCATTGTGATGGTTTTGGTTTGATACAATGATAAAAGATCTAACAGGTTTTGGTAGGATTCATCCTGTATGAAGAAGATAAAGTTACAGATCATCAACAAAAGGCACAACCAAATTCATATATATCAAATAAGGGAAGAACAATATCAAAAATTCAAATTCATATACTTTACCCCGCCAATATATTGGAATGTACATCAAATAAGAATCAAACCTAACACTAGACAAGATACGAATTTAACCGATCAAAGGTGAACATTATCAAAATCAAACCCTAAATTCATATTCACAAGAATCAAACCCTAACACTTACTAGACATGATACCAATTCAAATTCACATGCATATTCTGGAATGTACTTAACCAATATATTGGAATGTACATCAAATAAGAATCAAACCTAACACTAGACAAGATACGAATTTAACCAATCAAAGAAGAACATTATCAAAATTAAACCCTAAATTCAAATTAACAAGAATCAAACCCTAACATGAGACAAGATACGAATTCAAATTCACATGCATATTCTGTAACGCACTTAACCGATCAAAGAAGAACATTATCAAAATCAAACCCTAACACAAGACAAGATTCTGATTACGTTACCCCGGGAATATATTGGAATGTACGAGGCGGTTGCGTAAACAAAGCTGGATGAAGCATACCAGGCATGAAATCATCGCGATAGCTCACAGTTCTCGCCATGATTTTAGTTGTAGGGGGAGAAACAGAAGAGTGATGAATGGGAAGTGCAGCCCTTATCATTTTATAAACCGCGCCAATTGGGCTTCACCCATTTTAAAACCTTAGGGGTCTGTTTGGTTGTGAGAAGAAAGAAAAAATTTAAAAAACCAAAATATCTTTATACGATTTTATTATATTTAAATTGATTTAATAGAAAATTTTGCCTTTTATTTTAATTTAATTAAGAATTAAGTAAAAATCACATATGAATTAAATTTTCTACTTACTTTAATCACTGACTTGGATATAATTTAAATGTAGCTTTATTTTATTTTATTTTAACTAAATAATTAATTCATAAATTTGGATAGAATCTAATTATTCTAGTTGAATTTTTTTATATTATTTATTAATACATAAGTATCATAAATGATAGTATTATTAAATCCTTACAAGACTAATATTAATGTGGTAATTATTTGAAAGATTTTTATCTAACCCCATAGGTCTCTTATACACCATGCAAAATTTCAATTTTGCCCTCTGATTCCGTAGATGTACATCCAAAAGCATCCCATATTTTGAAAAAATTTAATTTCTTCCGTAGATATATCTACGGAAACGTATAAAACATAGTGAAACTTGAAATTTTCCCAATTAATTGGAAAAATGAAACTTGGAATTTTCCCAATTAATTGGAAAGATTCCAAGTTCGGTAGATGCATACCTTTCTGTAGATGTAACTAGGTTTTTGAGATAATCCCAATTAAACCCCATCAAAACTTTCCGTAGATGTAACTACGGAAGATTTTTCTCAATTAATTGAGAATTTGGAATTTTCTCAATAATTTTTTCCAATTAATTGAGAATTTGGAATTTTCTCAATTAATTTGTAATTTAATTTGACATTTTCCCAATTAATTGGGAAAATCCCAAATTAATTGGAAAAATCCAAATTAATTGGAAAAATCCAAAGATGCATCTACGGAAGCACGAGAACAATTTTGTCATTTCGATGGTGTGTGTCATACCAATGGGGTGGGTTAAAAAATTCTCAATTATTTTGAAATAAAATGAAATTGTGTTACCAAAATATTTTGTTGATAAGGATATAATAGAGAAATACAAGAAATTTAGCACTTTTCTTCCTTTCTTTGCACCATAGGAGAGAAAAGATTTGTATGTGGGGTCCACAAAATTTTAGACTCTCTTCACTTTCTTTGCAAACCAAGCAGCGTTGATTTGACACTTCTTTCCTTAATCTTTCGTCCCAACTTCTTTCTTCACTTATTCTCATCAAACAAACAGATTCTAGGAATTTCTTTTCCAGCACCTATAGGATCTTAAAGACCTCTGAAAAAACTAAAAAAATATTTTTAGAATTCAGAGATTAATCTGCGGACGCACCTATTTTTCAATAAAGTAAATACAAACGAGTCATCCTATTATACTTAATTTCAGATGTTCATGTCCAAATAAACCATTTTTTACGAAATATGTTTTTTACGGATATGCACGTCTGTAAAGCATTTTGTTGTGTTTTTTTTTTTAATTTAGTTCAGCAATGCACACATATGTAAATTTCAACAATGTCTTTATTGAGAAAAACAAGTGGAAATTAAAAAAAAAAACTATTGAAATAAAAGTATAAAAATACGAAAAATACAACTAAATATCAAATTAAGAGTCTACAATTTTTTATAGATTTTTTTCGAAAATATGAAAACAGGAAATAAATCAAATAAAATATAAAAAAAAAAAAGGAATTTGGGGGTTTTTAAAGTTTTTATGATGAAATGTCACCGTAAAACGAGCACAAGGACTAACACTAAGCATAATTTCATGATTTTTTGCCGTCAAATAAAGTAAATAGTCAATCATACATCGATATTTTGTGATCTCAATAGAAACAACATATTCGTCTTGATCAACATACGTTTCAGAACCCATTTTAGTAGTTATTTCATTGCAATTGTCCATATTAAACTTCTTCAACAATTCCTTGTAATACTTAGATTGGTTTATGAAGATTTCATTCTTTAATTGCTTGATTTGAAGTCCAAGAAAATAATACATCTTACCCATCATGAACATCTCAAATTCTCCTTGCATCATCATTGAAAAATCTTCACATAAATCTTTGTTTATTGATCCAAATATGATATCGTCAACGTAGATTTGAATCATTCAAGTATGATCCTTGATTTTCTTAATGAATAATGTAGTATAAACTTTACCTTTTCAAATCCTTTTTCACAATGAAAGTTGCTAAGTCTATTGTACCAAGCTCTTAGTGCTTGCTATAAGCCATAAAAAGTCTTTCTCAACTTGTAGACATGTGAAGTTATTCCAAATGTATGTCAATAGTTCCTTATTGAATGGATACATCAATGAAGAATTCTATGTCAAACAACTTGTAGGCACGGTAAAATTTCACATTAGAGTCGATTTTTTAGAAAACCGAGTTATTTACGCTAGGTCGTGTAAAGACCATAAATGCATAAACGCAAGGGCCAAAATGCGAGGATACAATTCATATGACTCTAATAATTGTTAAAATAGATAGAGAGCCATCGGCAAGGGCGCCAATTTCAACCAAAATGTGTATTAAATGGGTTCATGAGTGTTTTTGGAGATGCATCTCCGAATTAACCCCTTAAAAATTTTACAGATGCATCTCCAGACTAATTTTTTGTCAAATATGATGTGGTTGTTTGATTTACAAAGGATGTAGGGATTAATTGTGCAATCGGATATGCATCTCCTAATTCATGAGGGTAATTTCAGAATTTTAGAGGTGTGAGTCACACCCTAAGGGTGGGAAAAGAAATTCCCTTTTGGAGATTTTGTCCTTCTATATTACCTAAAGGAATACTTTTACTATATTAAGTGGAGTGATATTCCCACCCTTATACGTGCTCCCACAGTGGAAAGTCACAAATACTCTTACCGCCCGGGGATGCATCTTCGGGAGCACATTTTTTAAGAATTTCCTCAAAGCAAATTCATGGGGCGCACTATTTTTTCAAAATTTAATTTGGAGATGCATCTATGTGTAAAAGGTGAGTTTGAATATGCATCTCAATAAACACCATTAATTCAAAATTTAGTGGATGGTCAGAAGATGCATCTTCAAACGCTTTTGATACATAAACCCGTGTTAGAACCTTCTCTCATCCTCCCTTCATTTGTCTCAAAACTCACTCAACCACAAAAAATTCAACTTGTGCTCTTCCTTAGACATTCAAGCTACTTAACCAAGCAAGGTTCTCACAACATTTTACTTCATTCTACTGCTTCAATCTTCTCATCCTCAAAGCTTTTAAACTTAGGAAACATGCTAAAAGCAACAAGTCATATAAATCCCTTAACACATGGAAAAATGTGGTGTATTGACCCCCGCACTTAAACTTTTGCACTCCGAGCAAAATTCTAAAGTCAAAATTTAAAATAGAGTAAAAACAAGAAAAACAAAAACAAAACAGAGCATGCACTTCCAAAGACTTTCGGAATCACAAAGGGTTAAGTAAAGTCCTCAGTATAAGCTTCAAGTAATATGGTGTTGTTGCACTCCCAAATTTCCCTCCCTGGGTTTTGCTTTTATTTGACTTAGGCATTGCATTCATTTTTATTAGTTCATATGCACATCATGCATGGGTTCCAAGAATCGGCATTTGTGCAAGCTAGGGTTACCCATTGGTTTGAGGGTTCTTCATCAATAAAACTAATTCATCTGGTTATTGGTTTGAGCATTGAAGTGTGAATTAGGATTTTAACTCATGGTTATTAGAGATTTCTTTCTCCTCGAGCTACAAGGGTTATTCTTAATACAAATTCATCAAGGACAAGGATTGGGGTTTATTTCCCTACCTAAGGTCAATGATTAAGATTTTAATTGAGGATCCCTTGAATTATGGTTTGGCTCCATGGATATCTAGAGTCTCTCTCTTTCACCATTACAGGTTTGGTTTTCATGATATATAATCAAGTGATTTTCTCAAAGTTTCTTTTTGATGTAAGACTTTCTTTGTGGATTGTGAATCAAGTCATATTCTCCTATGTGGTGTTCATCATTTGTTCAAGACATGATGGGTTGTGCATGATTCTTCAATCATTGGTGGCTTCAAGTACAAGGCATTGTAGTTTGATATTCGATCTTGAGATTAAGGTTTCACTGATTAAGCATGTCTTATGAGGTCTATGGAGATTCAATTTATCAAGAAAGATTGAGGTTCACACAAAGGTTGATTTAAGGTGTGTATGGACAAGTTTTGATCGAGGTATCATCTAAACATGATTCAAGGTTCAAGTTTGCAAGTTGTTCATACATGGAACCAAGGGTCTCAAATAATTTTCAACAAAGATTTATCTAAAAGGGTTCATAAAGTCATATCATTCATCATCATTCAAGTGTTATTCAACTTTATTCATGAGCAAGATTCTAAGTTTTAAGTGAAGGTCATTCTTAAGTCAACATTGGTTCTTTATTAGCGATAATGATCGATTTTACAAAGGAGAAATCAAGTTTCATTCAAATGTTCTGAGCATCATTCATCACCATTTATATTTATTCAAGTTTACAAGTTGATCAGTGGTTTTCACACATATATTTACCATTGTTTTTAAGTATTTTTAAGTTATGTTATTTAGTGTTTTATTTCATTATTCGTCATTTTATGCTTTGGTTGTATGTTTTAATGTTTTCAGGATCATATGAATAAATCAGGAAATAAGGAAGAAAAGTGGAGTTCTGAAGGCTGCACGGCCTGTGCAGACCTGCACGGCCCGTGCAGAATCAAATGTCATCTCCCATACAAAAACCAGAGAGTTTGCACGGGCGCCCGTGCAGCTTGGCATGGCCCGTGCAAGAAGGTCTGAAGCTTGAAGATTTTTTTGGCAAAGTCTGGGAGTTGCACGGCCCGTGCATACCTGCACGGCCCGTGCAGGTTGCGCGGACAAAATTTCTATTTTTTTGGAATTTTCAAGTACACTCATCCGGAAGGGCATTTTTGGCATTTGACTTGGCTATAATTGACCTAGACTATTTAAGTTAATTTCTAAAATTGTGAGAGGGACTTTTTGACAATTTAGAGAAAAGAATACAAGAGAAGATTGGAGAAAGCAAGGGTTTGGGAGAGAAGAAGATCTTCATGAACGGAAGCAATTGAAGATTCAATCTCCTCCAATTTCTTGTAATGTCTTTATTCATTATTATGTTTTCTTTGAATACTATGAGTAGCTAATCCCCCCAATGCTAGGGGGTGGCTCTGATTTAACTTTGTAATGACTCTGAGTTTGCAATTGCAATAACAATCATGTTTTTAATTGTTGATTTATTCTCTTGATGTTTCTAATGCTTTTCCTTTCGGACAAATTGGAATTGACACTACGCCAAATTTGAGTTTTGCCAGCACAGCTACGAAAGCGCTCTTAGGCAAAAGCGCTGCTATAAGTTTCGCTAAAAACAAATCTAAAAAATAAGGGGAAAAAGCGCTGTTGTAGGGGAACATTAGAAAACGCTTAAAAAAAGCGCTGGTAAAGGGTCCCCTTACGAAAGCGCTTTTGAAAAAGCGCTGGTAAAGGCCCCCATTTCAAAACGCTTTTGAAAAAGCGCTGGTAAAGTCCCCCATTTCAAAGCGCTTTTAAAAAGCTCTGGTAAAGGCCCCATTACAAACATAATTTATTATTAATCATATTAACATAAATAAAAATAAATAAATAAAAGGAACATTAAACAAAAGAGGATTAGGGTTCGTGTGAGGCCAATCAGATGTTGAAACAAATCTCTTTCTCCTTCTTCAAACGGCGACGGCGCAACCTTCATCCCTCCGGTTCAAATCAACGGCTACCATCTTCTTCCGTTTCTGGCGAAAGGTCCGCCAGCTCCCTCCGGTGAGACCTTCTTCTTCTCCGATCTCTCTTTCTCTTATGGCGAGCTCGCGACGGGTTTGGTGGTGGTGTTGTTGAACCTTGTCGTTGAATCTTTGTTCGATTTGATGATGAAAGTTGTGTTGCTGAATGTTGTTGTGTTGCTGGGTTCGTTGAAGATGAACAATGATGAACACGTTTTGATGATGATGAAAGTGTTGCTGTTCAGAATCTGAGAGTGTGTTGCGATTTGGTGATGATGAAAGTTCTATGCTGGTGTGATGCTGTAAGTTACGCGAATAAACTACTGATTCATTTTTTTCCTCATTCTTTTGATTTCTTATCAACAAGTCATTTTATAATTTATTTATATACAACTATACATATACAAAATTATGGAAAAATGTTACAAGGTGTACTGGATCCAATTCTTTGTGGGAGTCCATTATTGAAGAAGAACCTGTATTCTTCTTTTTCTCTGTTCTGCATCATCAATAGTAGTAGCAATTGTGGAAGCAAAAGGAATTTCATGGCTTCAAACCATAGAATCTACAATTACATGTGCCACTTGGAATCAATGAATCTTCCATCTGGTGCTGTCCACGTTCCATTTGAATTTCGAATGTTATCATTCTTGGCAATTCTCTCAATAATGAAGAGGACAATTTCGTTCTGACTAAGAAATCCCCCCAAGCAACTCTTTAGTCCCCCAGAACAGTATTTTCAAATATTTTATACAAAAATATGTGCTATTATATTTTTTTTGTGTTCTTTCAGGTTTTCTATGGATTTTGCTTCAGTAGTTATCTATCTTAAAGACAGTTGCTACTACCATCAATAATTCAGCTCAAAGAGGAATCTCTATAGGTGGGAATGTCATTTAATTGTTTACTGTTCCTACACTATAATCTCATCAATTATCTGTTTGATTCTGTATCTTATAAAAATCTCAAACATGAATGGGATGCACACACAAACACGCAAGAGAGAGATCGGGATAGCCAATATCATGCACCTTTTCATAGTTCAGAATCAGTGGCAGTGAGTAAATTCTAGTTTACTAGTAGGAAGACAAGTCAATTACTTTTTGTTTTGAATAAAATGAGAATTTCCTTTTGACTTAAATGGTATTTCAGTGAACTTTGTAGCTCTCTTGTGGCTGTATTTTCATTTCATCAACTATAATGATAAGACAGGTTTGATTTCAACCATTTAGTTCTATATTCAGTTTATTTTATGTGTTTGACTATCTTTTTCCAAACACCTTAACCTTGTTTTCTTTTTCAATTTGCAGCCAATTGCACGGTTTCAAGGTCAAGCAACATATGTCAACCTTGCAAGAAGAGAAATCACAAGAGTGAAGACAGAATTGGTTAGAATAATAATTTTTTAGCTTACTTCAATCTAAATTGAGATTATGAATAATGACCAATGAAGCACGGATACGTCAAAATCCCTGCCGAATCGTGTCCGATACGATACGCTCTGATACGCCGCCGATACGTATCGAAGGAGTATTCGAATTTATTTATTTAAAAAAATAAATAAAAATATTCCGATACGGCGGCGATACGCCTCAGATACTTCCCGATACGTGACTTTTCAAATTTTAGTAAAGTTTTTGTAATGACTCTTTATTTCTAGTTATAACTTTTTTCAATGTGATTATTTAATATTCTTTCCTAATAACTATTGCTTTTAATTCCCATGATTTCTTTTCAATTCTCAATAACTGAAATTTACTAATACTAATTACTATTACTTTTATTGTTTTTCAATTCTTATAATACGTACAGTTACTTACTCCTTTCTTTCAATTCATAATATTTAAATTTCATTCATATTAATCATGTCTTTTATTAATAATAACTTTTTAATTCTTAGTAACGTTATTAATCATATTAATTACTTTTCAATTCTCAATATTTCATTTCCATTTCTATAATAAATATTATTTTTCAATAATATAGAAAAGCATTAAGATTATGTTTTCAATTAAGTATTTAATTTTAATTTTTATATACGTATCTTAAGGTTTTATTGAGATATGGCTAAGCTTGAAGTGAGGATATGCAAGATGGAATCAAAAGGTTTTATTGAACTTGGCTTGGAATGATGAGAATGATGTTGGAACTTGTAGAATAGGTGGGATTGGTTTAGTTGTTTAGGGATGACTTTTTTATTGTTATAATGTAATGTGAATTGATTTAGTTGTTTTGGTCATGTTAGAAATATGTGAACCGGTGTATATATATATTTTGGATTAATTACAATGGTATATAATGTAATGGTATAATTTATAATGTCTTTTTTTGTATATAATCGAATTCACTTCTTTGTTGAAATAATGAGATTACTGAAATAATGGAATTATGATTGTAAATTATAGGTTTATGGGATAACAGTAAATTAGGTTCATGAAATAATGCTGCCAAAATTGCAGGTTTAGAAATTATAAAAAAAAAAAAAACGCAACCTACGAAAGCGCTTTTGGAAAAGCGCTCTTATAGGGGGGCTACCAGAGCGCTTTTTCTGGAAAAAGCGCTCTTATAGGGGGACTACCAAAGCGCTTTTCTGGAAAAAGCGCTCTTATAGGGGGGGCTACCAGAGCGCTTTCAAAAGCGCTTTCGTTACCTACGCCAGCGCTGGCTTTGGCAGCGCTTTAAAGCGCTCTAAAAGGCCAAAAAAAGCGCTTTTAAAGCCCTTCCGCGTTGTAGTGTGATCTATGATTATCATTTAGGCGGACCACCATTGATAATGCTTTCATGAGAATATGCTATAATAGATATTACCTAGGACTAGGAATACCTTATAGTAACTGGATATTCTTGATAACTTAATTGCTTGATTTCATTGTAAACCTCTAAGGACTTAGGGTTTAGGATGAAGGATCAAAGGTTTTTTCACTAAGGACTTAGGATCAAACAACCTTAAGAGCCAGTAATTGATTATTTAAAATAAGTTGTTGCAATAGAAATTTCAGAGTTGTTACATTGTCAATCATCCACTTTCCCTAGCATGTTACTCACATTTGTTACAAAGTCAATTTCATTTACTGCTTATTCTATTTTTCGTTAAGTTATAATTACCAAACAAAACCCCATTGAAGTTTTTGTTTAATTGAACCTTGAATTGAACTCATTATTCCTGCGCAGTCCCTGAGATCGACATTCGGGAAATTTTCCCTATTATTACAAGAGGCAAAATAGTACACTTGCTATTTTACCGACCAAAGTTTTTGGCGCCGTTGCCGGGGACTGCCATAATATTGAGTTTAAGTTGAGTTCAATTAGAATTTTGTTGCTCTGCGACTAAAATTTTATTTTCTGCACTTTTTATTTTTATTTTTTTTTAATTATAATATTTTTCTAAGCTGTGCATGCGAGGTGACCTCAGCTGAATTTCTTTTTGACGCAGAAATTGAAAGAACCTTGCACGCAAGGCGTAGACAAGCTCGTCAAGAGAAACTGGAATCTGAAGAAGAAGTTGTGACAGTTCATTCAGATTCTGAAAGTGAAGAGGAAGTTATGGGCGAGAATCCACCTCCACCTGAGAGACTCCTCGGAGACTATGGTGTTGTGAATACACCAGGTGGGAGACTAACAATTGTCAACCAATCGGTGAATGTTCCTAATTTTCAATTGCATCCAAGCACCATCACTCAGCTCGAAAGAAAGCCTTTCACCAGAAAGGTTAATGAAGATGCAAACAAGCACTTGCAAAGATTTTTGACCATGAGCACCACTCTGAAAATTGATGGTCATACTAAAGAAGCCAAGAAGCTAAGGATGTTTCCTTCCACCTTAGCCGAAGAGGCAAAAGAGTGGTTTTATTCCCTCCCAGCGGGCAGTATCACATCGTGGGAAGAGATGGAAAAGGCCTTCCTGAATGAGTATTTTCCAGCGTCAGTCTTTCTAAGAAAAAGGTATGAAATTCTGAACTTTAAGCATAAAGAGGGTGAACCGTTGGGAGATGCCTACAAAAGATTCAAGAGGATCCTCGTAGCATGCCCAACTCATAACATGGATCATACTGAACAGATGCAAGTATTTGTTAACGGGCTTAAAATAAAGACAAAGCAGTTGATCGATACGGCAGCCGGTGGCTTAACTAATTTCTCAACAGCCACTGGTATCAAGAAAATCATTGAAGCTATTGCTGCGAATGAGCATTTGGAATTATATGACCGTAGTGTAAGCCATCCTGAAGGGATAATTAATTTGAAGTTGGCTAATCAAGTTATAAAAATGGAAGACCAAATTGCAGCTGAAGTTGAGAGAAGACTAAAGAAGATGATTGTTGAGACTCAAACTGTCGCTCAAGTTCAACCGGCTCAAACTGTTAGCTGTGAGATTTGTAGCGGCCCTCACCAAACTGTGTATTGTTTTGCAACTCCTCAACAAATTGAAGAGATCAAGTTCTTGAGGCAAAACAATCCGTATTCTAACACCTATAATCCAGGGTGGAAGAATCATCCAAATTTTGCTTGGAAAGATCAACAACAACAAGGCACCCAGAAGGCAGAGTGGGAAGTGGCAATTGAAAGATTGGCTGGGCTGTGCTCTCAATTCCAAGAAGAAACAAGAAACAACCACAGAAACACCACCGCCTCAATTAAAAATCTGGAAGTTCAAGTGGGTCAGATAGCACAACATCTCACTCTACAGGCACAAGGTACCTTTCCGAGCTCAACTGTGAAAAATCCGAAAGACCAAGAGAAGATTAATGTTGTTACTACAAGAAGTAGGAGAGTAGCAGAACCTGAAAAAGAAAAAGAGGAAATAGATGACCCCATGGTAATAGAGGTGGATCTGGAAATAAGAGAGAATCCAAAAGAGCCAGAAGTTGTGGTACCACCGGTTAAACCAATTGAAGAAAAAAATAAGAAAGACGCTGAACCGGTGATAAAACTACCCTTCCCCTCCAGAGTGACAAAGAAGGGTTCAAGAGAGAAAGACTTTGAGAAGTTTACTAAATTGTTCAAAAAGTTAGAGGTAAATCTACCATTCTTTGAAGCACTTGAGCACATGCCTTTGTATAAGAAATTTATGAAGGAGGTGTTGGCGAAAAAGAGATCACTAGGAGGAGAACCAAAAATTGCAACGGAGAAGTGTGGTATAGTCTCGACAGCAAGAAAGATCCCAATAAAGAGGAAAGACCCTGGGGCGGTGGCGATACCATGCACTATCAAGAATATAGCATTTAAGAAGGTACTCCTCGATTCTGGGTCTAGTGTGAGTTTAATGCCTTTGTCCATTTTCAAAAAGCTTGAATTAGAAAAGATTAGTGAAAGTAAGACACAGTTAAGGTTCGCTGATCACACCGTTAAGAAATCCTATGGGGTAGCTGAAGATGTGCTAGTGGAAGTTGATAAGTTTGTATTCCCTGTTGACTTCCACATTATGGATATTCCGGAAGACGGAGAAACTCCTATCCTTCTTGGGAGACCATTTTTGTCGACAGGCCGCTGCAACTTCGACATTGAAAAAGGGACACTAACGCTGAAATCATTTGATGAAGAAGTAACCTTGAAGATGTTAGGAGTTAAGAAAAATAGGGCAGGTGTGAATGAGAAAACTTCAGCTGGTATGACAGAAGGTGAAAAAGAAGACAAAAATCCTAAAAATATCCAAGAAAAAGTTTCAAGCATAGCCTCTCGGGTGGAACCAACTTATGTAGCTGTCAAAAGTCCTAAGAAAGCTAAGGAAGTCAAGAAGAATGTGGGAAGTAAATTGAAGAGAACGGATATCCATGTTTTTCATCTTCATGAGCTCGTGGTTACGGAAGTGATGAGCAACAAGGTTTGGAAAAGGAAATACCCTCCATAATAAAGGGTAATGGACCGTCGAGCCATGCGACGTTAAACGAAGCGCTTCGTGGGAGGCAACCCACGGTTTTAATAATTAATTTTTCTGTTTGTTTTTGTTATTTTCAGGAAATAAAAGAGGACGTCTCTGGTGAAAGCTTGGAAGTGATTATTAGAGTGCATTACCCTCTGTGAGTCACCTCTCTCAGGCTCGTTCTGAAACATTGAGGCCAATGTTTAGTTCAAGTTTGGGGGAGGCTCTTCTCTTTGCATTTTATTTTTATGTTATTTTTATGTGTTGGTATGATGTGAAACCATAAAGTGAATTCTGCCCAAACGTTGACCGAAATTTTAATTTTTGTTGAAGAAGTTTTGATCCTAAAGAGTGATCAGGAATAGTATATAGAGATGAAACGAGGTTTGTTTGAGGACAGGAAGTGCGGAATAATGTGACAAGAAGAGGTTTGTTTACACACCCTTGGTTCCCTAAAAGAAATACGAGTCTAACGTGTAGATTTGCACCATAGTACTTGTCTCCTGAGAAGTACTTCTCGAGTAGTTTATTGATACAGTCGGGCATAATTCGGATTCACTTGCATGGTGACTGGTTGAGGAAAAAAAAGAGATATAAAGTTGGCACCAAATGATGAAAAGGCGGTAAAAGGCAATCGGCTCGCTAAGTTGGGTAACCCTCACCCGGTTATTCAGCCCAAAGGAGATTGATCCCCAAACGTCGTCCAAAAGGAAAATATATAACTGCAAAGTTTGAAAATTTCATCGGTAATAAAAAGTAGCCAATGCTGCTAGTTTGGTGCCACGAAAAGAAAATAAGAAGCCTTGATTCGTCTCATGCAGGTGATGAGTATTATAAGAGATGCAGTGCCTTAATATGATTGTCCGAATGAAAGAGAAGGAAAATCGGAAAGAGACTTAAGTACAAAGCATAGTTGGAGAGGTATCCGAAATGGGAGCTTGAGGTTTAATGTGGTAACAAAACTCGTCGCATCATGTGAATGTCGGACCAACTGTTTCTTGATCAATACAAATGGATATCTCACGTATGAACACCGTGTGCTTTGAGGGTCATTAACTTTTGTAATTGTCGCTTGAGGTCAAGCAACGGTTTAAGTTTGGGGGAGTTTGATCAGTGGTTTTCACACATATATTTACCATTGTTTTTAAGTATTTTTAAGTTATGTTATTTAGTGTTTTACTTCATTATTCGTCATTTTATGCTTTGGTTGTATGTTTTAATGTTTTCAGGATCATATGAATAAATCAGGAAATAAGGAAGAAAAGTGGAGTTCTGAAGGCTGCACGGCCTGTGCAGACCTGCACGGCCCGTGCAGAATCAAATGTCATCTCCCATACAAAAACCAGAGAGTTTGCACGGGCGCCCGTGCAGCTTGGCACGACCCGTGCAAGAAGGTCTGAAGCTTGAAGATTTTTTTGGCAAAGTCTGGGAGTTGCACGGCCCGTGCAGACCTGCACGGCCCGTGCAGGTTGCGCGGACAAAATTTCTATTTTTTTGGAATTTTCAAGTACACTCATCCGGAAGGGCATTTTTGGCATTTGACTTGGCTGTAATTGACCTAGACTATTTAAGTTAATTTCTAAAATTGTGAGAGGGACTTTTTGACAATTTAGAGAAAAGAATACAAGAGAAGATTGGAGAAAGCAAGGGTTTGGGAGAGAAGAAGATCTTCGTGAACGGAAGCAATTGAAGATTCAATCTCCTCCAATTTCTTGTAATGTCTTTATTCATTATTATGTTTTCTTTGATTACTATGAGTAGCTAAACCCCCCAATGCTAGGGGGTGGCTCTGATTTAACTTTGTAATGACTCTGAGTTTGCAATTGCAATAATAATCATGTTTTTAATTGTTGATTTATTCTCTTGATGTTTCTAATGCTTTTCCTTTCGGACAAATTGGAATTGATCTATGATTATCATTTAGGCGGACCACCATTGATAATGCTTTCATGAGAATATGCTATAATAGATATTACCTAGGACTAGGAATACCTTATAGTAACTGGATATTCCTGATAACTTAATTGCTTGATTTCATTGTAAACCTCTAAGGACTTAGGGTTTAGGATGAAGGATCAAAGGTTTTTTCACTAAGGACTTAGGATCAAACAACCTTAAGAACCAGTAATTGATTATTTAAAATAAGTTGTTGCAATAGAAATTTCAGAGTTGTTACATTGTCAATCATCCACTTTCCCTAGCATGTTACTCACATTTGTTACAAAGTCAATTTCATTTACTGCTTATTCTATTTTTCGTTAAGTTATAATTACCAAACAAAACCCCATTGAATTTTTTGTTTAATTGAACCTTGAATTGAACTCATTATTCCTGCGCAGTCCCTGAGATCGACATTCGGGGAATTTTCCCTATTATTACAAGAGGCAAAATAGTACACTTGCTATTTTACCGATCACAAGTTCATCAAAGAATTTAACCATGTTCAAGTCCAAATATCAGTCGTATTCATTCATATCAATATCATTACAGAAAGAAAAAAGATAAGAGTTATTAGGGAAAGTTGGTCTTGTACATTAAATTTAAGGATTCACTACCAGAGAAGTGCATGAAAATTCCTAAGTTCTAAAGCCATGATCTTCGAACTTGATCGATTCTTCCAATCATGCCATAAAATTGTCCATAAACCTTGTTTCAATTTTCATCCAAATATGTCCACAAAACAACAAGCCATATGAGTACAAAATCAGTCCAAATTCAAAAGAAAAAGAGAGGGGGGAATACAAACAATGGCACATGAAAAAATCAGAAAATGGCAAGAAAATGGAAAAGACAAAAACTACCCCATGAAAGTCAATTGTAATCTTTTCCAAAAAAAATCCAAACCAAACCTCTTCTTCATACAACCCTATAAATCTATCCAAGCCATCTCACTATATAGTCTCCCTCATATCTCATTCATTAAGGCAACCACCAAAATACAACATACATAAAAAAATAACAGTGACAGGGAAAAAATAACAGTAGCAAAAAAATAGTAACAAAATCACCTAAAACCTCTACTCACAATCCCTCAAAACTCAGCCTCACTCGTAAACCAAAAACCCTTTTATCACTTTCAAACTCATACCCTTTCCGTTCATACACCAAAACTGCAACAACAACATAAATCAGACCTGTAACTTCACCTACACCATGAACTATCCATACTCAAACATAAAACCAAAGCTTACTCTTACCTTAACACACACAAAAACTGCAGCACAAAATCACTCCCCCACCTTCAACGATAACATCTGACGCAGAACAACCCCCTAGTTTCCACCTTGAAAGTGAACCTCTCACAAACCCAGAGTGCAAAGCAACAGAAGCAATCTAAGACAACCACGATGCCGAAGAAGTAGAAGAAGAAAAGCAATCAAAGCAAGAGGATCAACTGCTTACCAGAGAAAAATCGCCACAGCTTTTGGAAGTAGTTTCTTGTTAATCTTGTCTTTAATTTGTGATTGTTACTCTTCTTCATTTCCTTTTAACTGTTTTGATTGTGAATATAATGTAGCTCATGAATATTAATGAATTGTGGAGGGTATCGAATGGGGTTTAGGCTTTGTTTGTTTTTTATTGTTGATATTTGGAGCGGTAGAACGACGAGAGCATTAGAGGAGAAGGGGAATGTTTTTGTGAGTTGGGTTTTGTTCTTCGGAGTAACTCAGGGAGATGATAGTAGTAGTGAGAATGAGGAAATTTTACTTTGTACCCCTACAATTATACTCATACCCCTACACGAAAAAAAATTGGACCGAAATACCCTCGTATAAATAGTATTACATATTTTAAAAATTTTTATTTTTTCCTCACATTTAAAAAAAATTTGAAACACCAAAAAATATATAAACCAGAACACTTTCTCAAAGTCTTCCAGTTTAAAAAAAACACACCAGAACACTTAGAAATAGTTCCGGTAATTTTTAAATTGTTTAAAGTAGGTTTTGAAGTTGCATACCGAAACACTTATTTAAAGTGTTCTGGTGGTTTAATTTTTAAAAAAAAAATCTAGACTTTACGCAACAGTTCAAAACCGTTGCCTAATGTGAATGGCAAATAAAATAAAATCGTTGTCTAAAGTGTTTTTTTTAAAAGTACGTTGGTGTTATGGAAAGATTAAACAATCACCTTAGGCAACAGTTCTTCTCTGTTGGGCAATACCCTTAGGCAACGGTTTTGATCTAGAATTTTTTTAAAAGAATTAAACTACTGAAACACTTTAAATAAGTGTTTCGGTATGCATCTTCAAACCTCATTTTAAACAACTTGAAGATTACTGGAATTCTTTTTCTAAGTGTTTCGGTGTGGTTTTTTTTTAAATTGGAAGACTTTGAAAAAGTGTTCCGGTTTATATTTTTTAGTGTTTCAAAAAATTTTCTGAAATGTGGGAAAAAATGAAAAAATTTAAAATATGTACTATTTATACGAGGATATTTTGGTCCAAATTTTTTTCGTGTTTGGGTATGAGTATAATTATAGGGGTACAAAGTAAAATTTCCCAAGAATGAGAGAGGCACAAGAGAGAGGTCCATGTTGTACTTTTACTTCCTTGAGTGTTTTTGTTGCTTTCTCAAAAATCATGTTGGATTAGTTACTTAGGGTTTGGGCCATTCTATGCGTCTGGCCCGGTTCAAGATCTTTACCTTAATGCTATTATTTTTAAGGAAATTCTCTATACACCCATGAGGCTTCTCATGGATCTCTGGTGAAAATTCCAAAATACCCTTATATTTTGGATATGCCTATCCGAAGACACCTTTTTTTTGTAGAAAAAAAGTGACTTCGCATATGCATATCCGTAGACACCCTTCTTGTAAAAAAAAATTGGGTACCTTCGGATATGCATATCCGAAAGGTATTTTGGAGTTTTCAGGGGGTGTTTTTCACCCTATATAGCTGTACAAAAAAATTCTCTTATTCTTAACATCACCCTCTAGCAACTTGCATATGGCCCGCGTTTTGGACCCAATTTCTCTTTTTCAGATCAACTCAGCACCCTTTTTAATTTAGGCAATTTCTTAATCCACCCTTGATACTCTTAGGCACCTAGCGAAATTCCTTTTATGCCCCCTGTTTTCAAAGATACATATTAGGAAGCAACTTTTTTTAGCCACAATTTAGTTTTTTTCAGAGCTACATATATGGAAGTATTTGAAACTGGTAAACATTGGAAAAAACTTCATAATAATTCAATACTAGGAATCTTCTGAAGCTACTTATACATAACATCTTAGCGCTAGAATTTCCCGTAGATATAGCTCTGGAAGTTTCTACTATATTTTGAACCAGCATGATCACTCCCCCATTGTTTTTCTTCTTCCACGCTCACTTTCACCAACCTAAAAAATATCACATCATCAATATCATTTTTCACTCTAAAACCCCAACTTTTTGATACAACAAATCAAAGGGAGCAAGAGAATATTGAATTTTAGGTAAAGATTCAACTCTGTCCATTACATTGCTCACATTAATCATCAAATTTTTTTTTAAAAAAAGTAATGTTGCTTCCGTAGATACAGCTCCAAAACATATTGAACATGAACACTTCTAGGTGTACATATCCGGAACATATCTGTGTTGTTTTTGTTTTGCAATTTTGTAATTTTTCTTATTTTTCTTTGTTTACTAATAGATATGGTGCACCCCGATAATATCTTAAAAAGAATTAGTTTCTACAAACAATGTTTCTCCGAATGTTCAAGGGATTGTCGTAAAGTCGGTAGATGTCGGCGGTGACTTTAATAACAAGCAAGAGTTTTATGATGGTGATAGAATGCTCACATGGATTCAAAGGATTGCAACTAGACTTGGTTTTGGTGTGGTTATAGGAAGATCGAATAATGGTTTGAAAAGAATAAACGCTTTTGTAACAATGTTGTGCGAAAAAAGCGGGAAATACTAGAGTCCTCTACAGAAGTTTAAAAGAGACGATAGGGATAGTAGAAAATGTGAATGTCCTTTTAAAATTCGTGGTTACATGTTGGCTACCAAGAAGTGTAAATTTAGTGCTATTTTTTGTTTGCACAACCATGAATTATGCTCAAAGTTACAAGGTCATCCTAGTGTATATCGGCTCAAACCGGAAGAGAAGACATGCATTAGTGACATGACCTTGAATCTTGTCCAACCGAAAAATATACTTGCAACATTGAAACAGAAGGAACCCGACAGTGTATCAAATATAAGGCAAGTGTATAACATTCGGTACCGCACTAACAAGGCGATTACGGGAGAAAGTAGTGAGATGCAACAACTGTTGAAATTGTTGGATGATAACAGTTACGTGTCCCGGTAGAGAACTTGCGACAATGGAGTTATAGTCCGAGATATTTTTTGGACTCATCTGGATTCAATAAAGTTGTTCAACATGTTCTCGATAGTGCTCATTCTTGATTCTACCTACAATACCAACAAGTATAGACTTCCATTATTTGAGATGGTTAGTGTTACATCTACCGAGAAGACATATTCCGCTGGTTTTGCATTTTTGGAGTGTGAAAAAGAGGACATTTTTACATGGGCATTAGAGGTGTGTCGATCTCTTTTGAAGGAACAAGTTGAGATGCCAAAGGCGATTGTTACGAACGACGATACCACATTGATGAATGCGGTGGAAAAGTTATTTTTTTCTCCTAATGCATTACCTTTTCGATATCACATAACAACGAAGGTGAGAAGTTGGGTTAAACATGCGGTAAAGACGAAACAAGTAGAGGCCGAAGGTGGAAAATAGGTGAAGGTCGATATGATTTTTGAAAAAATAATGGATGAATGGAATCGTACACTAAATTCTTCCATAAAAGAATTATATGCCGATTCTGTCATTCAATTCCGAAAAGTGTGTGAAAAGTATCCTGCAGTTTTGAAATATGTTGAAAGCATCATTCTTGATCAGGTGGAGAAGAAGATTCTTTGTGCGTGGATTGATAATATCTGATACCTTGAGAATACAACCACCAACAAAGTTGAGTCAGCCCATGCTAATTTGAAAAATTGGTTGGGTAATAGCAGGGGGACTTGTGTCGAGATTGGGATTCCGTAAATCTCATGATTAAAAACCAACATAATGAGATACATACCACATTTGGTCAGAGAATAACGGTGTTGGAACTATATTCTCAATTGACCGACAATATCTCTCGGTCTGGGTTGAATTATATTTTTCACGAGGCCAAACAAGGTGAAACTGCAGGTTTCGATAGCAAAGAGTGGTTTCACTATTTTTAAAACATATGGTCTCCCGTGTACTTGTGTTATTGCTAAAAAGATGAAACTAGGTGAGCCAATAAGAATGGACGAAGTTTTCCCTCATTGGAAAAGACTTAGTTTTGATGATGATGGTTGCATGGAAGGAGGTAAACCTAATATCTCTACTTCGACCGAATTGGAAGCGATACAAGAGAGATTTTTGAAGGACAATGACAACATGAAACTCCACGTCAAAGAACAATTGAGAAAGATTGGATATCCCAAAACAGCCGACATGAAACCGCTTTCTCAACCAGTAAAGACAAAGGGTTCTCCGAAGAAAATGAAGACTACACCGAATGACAACTCGACTACACGGCCTCCTTCTTATTGTGTTTGGGTGTTCGAAAAAGTTTTAAATATTGAAACCCAATTCAAACATCATTTTCTGGTGTTTCATTGAACCTTTAAAGAATCCTTATTAATCCCCGTCAGATAGAATAATTTAATCCTTAGATGAAATGATTAATCCATGATGAATTTACAAAGGGAGTTTGAAGCTTCAAGAATTGTGAAAGACGGGGAATGTAAAAAATTGATTGGACTGTGTATGAGTGATGATAGTATTGCAATGCTATAATAGTGATTCTTATATTACTAAGACAATGCACAAACTCAACTAAAAGTGTTTTAACCTCTCTAAATTTGTTAAAATACTTTAAAACCTTTAGAGGAACCATCAAAGTGCTTGTGGGATTGATCAAGGATGTTCCTAAACTTTTAAGAATCTTGTATACATTACTTAATCGTTTAAGGCCAATAGTCAATCAATTATAATAAGAAATAAATCTTCTTAGTTGATTAAGAACACTCCTAATGGACTAATACACTAGCAGTTGTAGGTTTCACTTTTTGTAAATTAGGGTTGTCGTTATTTGAAGATCATAATTGATTACCCCTATGGTATAGTCGATAATGACATTAAAAGGCTCATGGATCACTTTCCTTTTTTAGCCATATTTTTTGCCTATTAATAGAGAGTTTCTCCTCACTTTCAAAAACATGTCAAAAAACGTATTGCATAATACTTTCTCACTCTCTACTCTCTCATTTCTCATTTATTTATTTTTTCACTAAAATTGTCTTAGTTCTTTGAGAGTGAAAAATATTATTGAGAGATTTTTGTTTGTTCTGGTGTTGAGGATATTTTTGTAATTTACCTAACATAAAATTTTACCTGGTGTACATCTCTTTGTGAGATGTTGCTATTTGGTTTGTGAACTAAGGTATTAAAAGGCTCTCATTTAGTTAGTGAGATTTCCGTTAAAACCTATGTTTGGTTCGTGAACTTAGTTTAGTGTAAAAGCTCTAGCTTGATTATGATATTAGTCTGGTGTAAAATATCGTGTTTAGTTTGCAGGATACCCGATGTAAAATTCCAGTTTGACTGTAAGAAAGTTTATGGACTTTTCTTGTGAAAAATCTCACATCTATAGTGGAAACTGTTAGAATCCAAAATGTGGATAGTTTGGTAATTACTTTTATGGTATTTCAATAACTCTTCTCCTTATTTTTGAGTCAATTACGTTCATAATCGTGTAAATAAATAATATCGAGTTTTAGTAGTAAATATGCTAATTACTAGTTTTTCTCATGTGTTTTGAAGGTATTTTGCATTTTGGGAAGCTTTGGATGTTATATGGGCAAGATGTCACTTTGGAGCAAGTTTGAAGGCCTTTTTGAAGAAGTGGTGTTGAGCAAGGGCCGCTGAGCGGCGGTCTAGCGCGCTTTCCAGTGGCAAGGGAGAATTTTTGTTCAGCAAGGTCCGTTAAGCGGCCTTCTAGCGGGCTTTTCAGTGGCGAATCATGTTTTCAGCTCCGCTTAGCGGCCTCATTCCGCTTAGCAGACTTTTGCGTGGCAGAAGATATTTTTGTTAGTCCGCTTAGCGGTCGTCTGTGCGCTAAGCGGAGTTACTTTTTGAAGTATGATACTTTTAGGCACTTAGAGATATTTTTGATGGTCAATCTTATCTTTTTCTCATTCCTACCAACCACACACACTCTAGGTCAAGAGAAGAAGAGAAAACTCATAAAACTTTCAAGATTTTTCAAGCACATTTCTTTATCATCTTTGGATTTTTATGCTAGAAGATCTTGTATTGATGTTTATTGTTGAAGCTATGGAGAGCTAAACTTCTCATGTGTCAAGATTAGAGGTAGTTAGCTTGTATAGTGTGTATTTAGTTTGATCTTTTGTATATGAACCTTGTTGATGATTAATATATGGTGAATATCTTTGTTATTCATGTTTACATGTTGTTTTGATACACTATTGAGAGATATGTTTCAAATCTTGACCTTAAGGATATTCATCTATCAATAAACAAATTTTAGAGATAGATTTGTAAGTTGATAATCACTTGTATCAAGTTTTAAAGATTATTATGTTGATTGTCGGCATGAGAGATCATCTGACGGTTAATATGATAATATTCACGATATTGCTTTAGAGATAAACGGTATCGAGAGGATATGTGGTTGTTTAATTATTAATATGTTCGTGTACATGATCATCAGAATATATATGAAGCAAGCTAACGAAAATTAATCTTGACACAGTTTTACCAAATTGTTTTTAAACCCTATTTTATTGTCTTTAATTACTTTTCATGCTCTTTACATCTTATGACACCAAACCCTTTCAAAACCTTAACTCAAAATACATTAAACTGTAGAACGATGGTAGTATCGCATCAATCCCTGAGGAAACGATAAAGGAAATACTTACTCTTTTAACAGAAACTCTCTAAAAAAGAATTCTTGAAGAGAGGAATATGCCAAGTGGTTTGGCTAAACATATATAAATCTTTGGTGCAATTCTCAGAACCTTTATCTTTTTATATTTCTGCTATTTATTTTCGATGTGAAATAATCTTTCCTTTTGCCAGGGAAGTATAGGATAATCTTTAGATGATCCATGGAGATTTTCCTAAGATTGAATAAGAGAGAATGAACATATGAATCTAGGAAGATGAAACACTAAATAAAAGTAGGCATTCTTCATAGATGATGCTCACACATTTTAATACTTGGATGCTATGTTAAAAAAAATTATATCTAACACATATCTCAAATTCAAGAATTGGGGCCAAAAATCTAACCCAATAATTGATTCAAAAGATAGTGGTGTTCTTATTGAGTTTCAGGAAAACTCCATGAAGAAGGAGATCATTAAGAAACTCAACGAATTAATTCAGATGTTAAAAGATGAAGGAATAAATTTGAAAGAGTCGTCTTCAACTTCATCTTCATCATCAGAAGAAATAATTAAAGGATCAACACCAGAGGTGTATTTCAAAAGAAATATCACAACAAAAGAATCATCATCCGAAGAAAATGGCGAATAAACTTCATCTAGTAGAACCTCTGAGAGAAGAAATGATGAAGAAGCTTCATCAAGTAGAATCTTTGAAAGATCTGAAATAATGTTTGGAGATTGTTCACATGAAGATGATATAACCTCAAGGAAGTCATACAGAGATGTCTTCAACAATATCCCCAACAACACGTCAAAAGATTCTCTTGAAGTATCCTCTAAAAGACGGGAATATGACAAAGAAGAACATGGATGCTTCAAAGCCCCTAGAGAAGACGACGGTACTGAAGTGACAAATTTAACTTATAAAAAAATGTTTAACTTAAATGTTAAGTTCAATAAAGATAGTGAGAAGTTAGAAAAGAACAACGCTGATTTTAAAGAGTATCTAGAATTTTTTGAAAAGTGTTTTACGATTGAATAATCATGAGGGCCTAATCGATTAAATCATTTTTCTCTCTCTTAATTCTTCAGCAATTCAATAAGATATCAATCAAGCCAAGGATTATTTTATCTCCAAATCTCAATTAAATCAAATCAAATCATCTAATTGGAAGCGTTGAAGAAATCAAATTTTCTTAAGATCTAATCGATTACCATGGGCTTAATCGATTAGAGAGCTCACTTTGAAAAGTTTTGCAAATCAATCTCTTCGGGGTAAAATCAAAATAATTTTATATGATTTTCCTCGACAAAAATAGCTCAAAAAATCATTATATAAAGGTACACACTTCTAACTTTTCCTTCTAAATTTTTTTCTTTCTTCTCCTGTATGTGTAAATGTCTACCTCTATTATTGTTATCATCATATTTATGGATCCCATAAAGAGTGTTCTTATTGGAAGTCCCTCTTCGATAAGCTTTCCATCAAAGGTTTCCTCTTTAAAATTTCAAGAAAAATATTTCTCCAAACGTCGGGTGCTCAGGTCCTTCTACATGGATGGGAATTTCGTCACATATTTTTCTTCTTATGATAACATATGTATGGGTTGCTCAGAGAAGTCTTCATTAAAAAACCAGGTTTGGTGTATCTAATACTTGTTCAAATTTTCTATGTCAACCTTAAGTATGAAGGCATATCTATTACATTAAGAATTGGTGAAACTAAGATCAGTTTCACCATGGAGGAATTTGGGATCATGTGTAAAGTTCTCGCTAATGGAAAAACCTTCAATGTTAATGCTCATGATGAATCAATCAGATTCGATCATGTTGTTGTGATAAGAAGCTTCCTCATTAACCAAGTGAGGAATAAGAAACTTCCTCTCAAGACGAAATTCTTGAAAGAAACCTGTTTTGTCATGCATCATCTTATGACCCATGTGTTATTTCTAGGAAAGAAAAGTCGTGACAAACTCCAAAAAAGAAGATGTGGCACCTTTGTGGTTGCTTACTCGAAACTTTCAAGTCAATTGGGCATATAGTATGATTTGTTGCATGCTCAATTGCCAAAGAAGAAATTCATCAAGATTACCCTACGGAAGTCTAATCACCAAGTTCGTGGTTAAAGTTGAGATCTCTAAGTTTGATCAAGGTTTGAATTGATGATGGAAACTTAGAGATTGTTCCAATAGAAGCAAGTGATAGCAAGGGCAATCAAAGATCATCTTCTGAAGGAATGTTTTTAACTCTCTTAGTAATCTCTCAAGGAACTGTTGGTTGTTCAAGAGTTGACCAAGGAAATTGCGATCGTCAAGAGGTAGAGGTGACAAACGGGCATGCACGCCTCGCTTAGGTCCACCCCGCAAAAAACGGGGCGAGGCTGGCATAGTTGAAGTTGTGGGCCTAAAATCTAGGCCCACCCTACAAAAAAGTGAGGGTGTAGCTGAGAAAGTCCGCGAGCACTACATCTTTTAAACCTAAAAACACAAAAAAAATGTAAATAATCGTGTCCGCGAAAAAAAACGGGACTGAGCGGAGCAGACACATTAGAGGATGAGGGCCTAAATCCTCGGTCCGTCCCGCACTAAAGTGCAGGTAAAACGGACATGTCCAACAGGCCGGATCCATTTTACCACCCCTATCAAGAGGCATGTATTGGAAAAGGAAATAGCCAAATGATGATAATAACAATTAGTAGATGTCTTGCGTCTTATTTGTTTATCATTCTTAATGTATTTATTTCCAAAAAAAAAATCGTGTTTTATTGTACATTAAATCTATTTTAATTAAATTAATAATAAATATGTTATTTCCTTCCTTTGATTAATCTATCTTGACTTTCTCCGTATTTGAATCTCGTGATTGATGTGCTTGATGATAAGAGCATTAGAAATTGGGTGTGTCCTAACCATTGGGCATATCGAGGTGTTCCCCCCGACTACGATGCCACGGCTCTACGAGTAGGATAAACTCAAATAGGTCTGTATCAGAGTTTGAAACCACTATAAATAGGGGGTTGTCTCTCAAGTATACACACTTGATATCTCAATTAAATCATGTTTACAACTTACCTTACTTTAGTATCGGAGTGTCTTTACCTATTCATTTTCATACTTTGAAGAAGAACTGTACCAGAAGAGACAAGGAGTGACTTCATCAACTCAGGTGACTGCCCTCTTGTTCAATACAGGAATACATAGTATTTATTTAAAGAATGACAAACACTTCCATTTGAAAATGGTATGACTCAAATTTTATGAATGAAAACACAACATGGACAAGCTTGTTTCCTCAACCTCTATGCACCACTACAATATACCATGTTTAAAACTATTACTTGGATTTATAATGCTTGCAATTCTCTCTCAGTGTCATTTCAAATTCATCTCTTTGTTGGATATCGATTCAGAGACGCTTGAACTTCTTCAAGTGTACGCCCCTTAGTCTCTGGTACTAGTTTTGCTACAAATAGAACGGTAAGGCCACATATGCTAGAGAACATGAAGAAAGTTCCTGGTAAAAAATAACATATTAATGAACTTGTTCAACACTTGATAAGCATTATTTTTGCTTGAGGGATCAGGAGTTACTCAGAACCTACCTGTTGAACTCCAACTCATGAGGAAGTTAAAAGCATATGATATAATCCAAGAACACAGCCAGTGAACAGATGTTATTAAGCTTCCAGCAGAACCCTTCACATTGATGGGAAATATCTGGTAAAAAAAGATTATCTAGTCAAGATGAGAACTTATATTAAAATCAAAATTTTCATATAGTGTCCAAGCATGGAAAGAGCAATATTACCTCAGACATTATAACCCAGGGTATTCCTCCCATGCCAAGTGAGAAAGAACCTGTATATACCTGATAAGTGAGAAAGATTCATGAATTCAAATATTAAGGTTGACGAAAAATCAGCGAAAGTATTTAGAAAAAACTCAAGTCCCGCTGCCGCATTAAATTAGATAAGACCTAAAAAGAGTTTATAAAAAATGACACATACGTCTTTTAAATTTGTTACGTAAAGATGAGTTAGGTACAATACAAAAATCTAATAGAAAGGATCAGACCAATCATTACCAGTACACCGACGAGTGCAAGAATAGGACTGAACTCTTTCCACTTATGCAAGTCCTGTAAAAAGAATGACAGGGATACAAGGAAGCATCCTAAGCATGTTCCTGATGCAGAGATCTGTATAAATGTAAACGTTTCAGATTCCGAAATTTACTAAATAGTATGAAAAGGAACGCACAAAAGATCGATTGTTTTTACCAGTAAAAGTGGCCGTCTTCCAGTTTTATCCATTAAAATTACTCCTAAAGCTGTCATTGGTATCTATGAAGACAGAAATTACTGAATAATGTGAAGAGACTGGGTAATGACTTGTCAAAATTGACATATATCTCGTCTTATTCGTCATCATTAAGAAGAAAGCAACAAATAAATTATATGAAGAGAATTTATAACCTGAACAATAACCATTGCTATTGTTCCAATACTTCTGGAAAACCCTGCCATGGATAACAATTTTCACTTTCATGAGAATCATGTTATAAATCTAATGTATTTGTAATCACCTTCTTTACATGCGATATGCAATGGACCAATGACACGGACACTAGACACGTTGACACGGATGATAGTTTGAGAAAATAGAATAGTCCAATTGTGCCAGTATCAGACACCTCACACGTCTTCAATGAGAAGTGTCGGTTACATAGGTCATCTAATAGAAGCATGAACGAAACTTGCACGTACCAGCAGACACAAATATAGAACTTGCATAAAAGGAAATGCCATTAACCCCTCCAAATTGTTGTAGTATTAGCAGGCCAACTCCTACCTAACATTGTAACTAAATACCATAAGATTCTGCAAAATTTTAAGATAAGATGCATGAATTAGGCATAGAAATCTGACAGTAAGCGACTTCAAATACTGTAATTGAAATAATCCAATGATGCTATCTTCCGTTTGCTGTTGAGAGACTTCTGTAAATTCCTACATAAGAGTACAGTGTATAAAATATGTTAACACTTTTTTCTTGTTTCCTATCTAGGTTATTATAACCCACAAATCAACACAAATGAACAAACGTTTATTATATACTCTAATTTCAATAGCCTCTTCAGAAACATCAGCATTCTTTCCTCTAAGGTGCTGTAACGCAGATTCACTCCTTTCCATGCGACCAACCTTTGCCTGCAGAAGATTGCAAACTATCACTTGCTTTTTGGATGCAGCACCGAAACTGTATAATAAAGGCACGTCTGACACAATAATGACACTTGTGATTACATACAATCACTTTTATTTTCGCAAATTATGAAAATTTTCAGTAGCTTATTTGAATTGTGTCCAACCCAAGCGATAAACCTATAACAGCCGTGAACAACTCACCAGCCACCTAGGAGACTCAGAAATAAAGTTTAGACTCAGAAGCTGTGCGAGACATGGAATAGTTCCTGAAATATAGAAAGAAAAGGTTGAGTTGATGCAAAGGCTTCTTAATTTCATTTTGTAAAAAAATAAAACCAGAAAGAACATTACCTATTAGAGCCAAAACCCTCCAATTCAAGTATGTTCCGATAAGATAAGTTAATGATATTCCAAAACAAATCATTAGCTGTCAAGATCATATCAAAATAAGGATTTGAAATAAGCCTATATGTATCATATTTGTAATACGTAGGTGGTACTGGTAAGTCACACAACCTATGGATAGTATTGCTTTACTTACCTGATGAATTGCAGTGAATCCCCCTCGAAGATCCTTCGGTGTTATTTCAGCAATATAAACCGGTACCTAAAATTGAAAGGGAACTACCTATTTGTTGTAATTCTTTGAAGTGGCTAAGTATCATTTGAATTGTAATTATGACAATAAAAGTCGATACAATTTACCACGTAAGATAGAAGGCCTATTCCACATCCTATCAATAGTCTTCCAACATAAAGCCACCAAGCAACCTTTGAGAGTGCTATGGCAAGCCATCCCAAGATGCAGAATAGCTGTGAGAATCCCATGGCCTATGATATCAAATTGAAAAAACAATAAATAAGACAATATTAAAATTAATTGCGGTCACATTTTAGGAAATATACGCAGAATTGGAGAAACTTACAAGTCGACGACCTGCATAATCTGCTATACTACCACTAACAATGGCTCCAACCATCGCTCCAATTGTGAGCACTGAACCAAAAACTGAATACTGCATAAATGCAACTAGTTTGACTTAGAAAGACTAATAAATCTGAGCCAAATGAAACCAATAATAATAGATAAGCAAGTGTTTGGTGATTACTGATTCAAATATTGAAAGAAAGTTCAAACCTCAGCTACGCCAAGACTGAGGTCATCCATGATTCCAGATTGAGCAGGGGATGAATACCCGATCTGCAAGATGAGAGTGTTAGTATACATCATAAACTTGTTTGTTAAATCCCCCTAAAGCATGGAGTCAATGGAAACATACAGCAGAGCCAAAAACATAGGAACCAGAGACAGCAACAAGGGTACTAAGTATAAGAATACTAGTTGGTGCTGAACTAGCTTCTTCGCGAATGGAAGAAAGAAGATGAGTTGAAAATTCAATTGGTTCGGTACTTCCATTGTCCATGACAAACTACACTCAGAACTCAGAAGCAGGATCTAAGATACTGTCAAAGAAGAAAAAATGAATGTGTATGTTGTGATGAAATGATTGGCTCTGGTTTTGTTGTAGAAATCGTGAACTGATTTTGTTTAAGCTATTGTATTGAATGATAAATTGTTTTTTCTATAGATACCATATGCCATGTGCTATCAAAATTTGTGGTATATATATAATCATTTTGTCTTTGAATTTAGTTATTTTAATGTATATGTAACATATGCAGCATGTGCTATCAAAATTTGTGGAGGAGAAATGAGAGAACTTGATATTATTTTAGAGGAGTGCTAACAACACTCTCTTTTTAACACTATCTCTAGCACTCACTTTATTATTGGTTAAAACATGTGTGGGTCCCTCACTTTGGAAATGGATCCCACATAAAGTGGTAGGACCCACACATGTTTCAACCAATAAGAAAGTAAGTATTAGAGAGAGTGTTGCTAGCATTTTTCATTATTTTATGTGACTTTTTTCAACAGTTATTTAAAGAACAAAATAATACACATAAATACAAAATAATTTACACAAGGTACAGAACTAGTTGAGTATAATACATATAAAACTCCAAAAAAGAAAACAAAGATGTTTTGGCATAATTTAAGACCTATTTCTAAGGATGTGTAAATCGCATTCTGTCAAGAAAAAAAAAAGTAAAAATCACACTATTACAATACAATAATTGTGAGACTTGCAAATGCAATTTTCGCGCTTTTCCATCTTTGTATGGGCAAGGATGTTTCATGGAAGCTTCATTTAGAATCAATCTTCCATTTTTGAAACTTCTTATTGGGTTTTGTGTATTTTGAATTCATCTCTTTATTGAATTTGAATTCAAAGAAGCTTGAATTTCTTCGAGTGTACGCCCTTTGGTTTCAGGAACTACTTTTGCTACGAATATAACAGTGAAGCCGCATACAACAGCGAATCCAAGGAAAGTTCCTGGCCGAACATAACACAATAATCAATTTCATTTCTTATATATGTACTACATAATTAAAAAAATTAAACTCATTCAAGAACCGAGGAATATGAAGATTAAAAGCAAACATGCCTGTTGAACTCCAAGTCATGAGGAAGTTAAAAGCATATGATACAATCCAAGAACACAACCAGTTAACTAAGGTTACTAAGCTTCCAGCAGAACCCTTCACGTTAATAGGAAATATCTGGAAAATGAAATATAACCACTCATTAACATGCTGAGGAATTATTTTGTTTGGATTTGTTTTAAGACGAATCTACCTCAGACATTATAACCCATGGAATTGCCCCCATGCCTAGCGAGAAAAATCCGACATATACCTGGTCATTAACAAAATAAAAAAGAGAATTACATTTATTTAACAAAATAATCATTTCTATCACATGAAGGAAAGCACAACTGTACAAAGCCAATGAAAGAATCTATGAGAATGGGGCACATCATCAAAGTTTTAGTGAGAACTTCATTAGATTTGCAAGAAATTCTAATAGTATTTTGCAATTGACTAAGATTCTAATGACTCGAAAATCGAGTAGCTATTTACTCCATCATTAAGAGCTTGAGTTAAAATTTAGGAGATTTCACACTATAGTCCAAGATTCAACGTGTACGAGGATGATTGCAAAAGCATTATTACCAGTACACCAACAAGCGCCAAAACAGG
Source organism: Vicia villosa (assembly GCF_029867415.1). Taxonomy (NCBI): domain Eukaryota; kingdom Viridiplantae; phylum Streptophyta; class Magnoliopsida; order Fabales; family Fabaceae; genus Vicia; species Vicia villosa. The sequence continues at coordinate 154,170,947 of NC_081185.1, forward strand.
ACTAACTTCCTTCCATTTATGTATGTCCTGCACAAGACAAGTCTAACTCTTATTAGGTGTTGTTTGGATAAACAACTTTATTAAGCATGTATGGGATACAAGTGCTAGTGTATAAGGCTATAAGCTAAAATAAATGTTTTTATAAATTATGTTAGAAGTTATTTTCATAAGTTATCCAATACAGTCTCATAAGTTATCCAAAACAGTCTCACAAGTACTTGTACTTGTACCAGTAGATAAGTATAAATAAGTCAACCTAAACAGGCCTTTATTAATAATTCATCCGAAAAACCTTTATTAGAGCATATATTTTGATATTAGAACCTGCAAGAAGAATGACAGGGCTGCGAGGAAGCATCCTAAGCAAGTTCCCACTGCAGACAACTGTGTAAGAGTCAAAATTTCGGATTTAGAATTTACAAAACATAGCAAAATAAGAAGGAATACAATCTCAAACGTATTACCAGTAAAAGTGGTCGTCTTCCAGATTTATCCAGCAAAAATACACCTAAAATTGTCATTGGAATCTACAAACACAAAATGATGAAATTGTGTTAAGAGACTCAGGAATCTACAAACCCAAAATGATGAAATTGTGTTAAGAGACTCAGAAGTTAGTAATGAAGTGTGAGTCCATTCTCTTATACAGAATTAGACCAACATAAATGATGAAACTGTGTGAAGAGAATTAAGAACCTTAACAGTAACCATTGCTATAGTTCCGATACTCTCCGAGAACCCTGTCATGGATAAGAAATTTTGCAATTCTGTGAACCATGTCGTCGTAAATCTAATATTCATGTATTTGTTTTCTTTTATTTGTCGTGTAGTAGTAAAAGTAGTATTAGGCTATTAGCATAGAAAAGAACCTGCACATACCAGCAGATGTAAATATAGAATTTGCGTAGAAAACAATGCCATTAATCCCTCCAAATTGTTGTAGTATCATCAAGCCGAGTCCTACCTAAACAAAGTAGGTGAGTATCATAAGAGTCTGCAAAAAATTAAGATTTGATCCATGAATAGGACTAATTTAGACAGCTCACTGTAAGTGACTTCAAATATTGCAATTGAAATAAGCCAATAATGCTAGCCTCCGTTTGTTGCTGAAGGGTTTCGGTATAATCCTACAAATAAAAATACAATTCATAAGATGATATACTAATCAATTTGCTTTTTGCTTTTACAACACAGGAGTGTATTCTAAAGTACAAAAAGTAATTACATACTCGGATTTCATTGGCCTCTTTATAGACATCAGCATTTTTTCCTCTAAGGCGCTGTAATGAAGAGTCACTCTCCTTCAAGCGGCCGACTTTTGCCTACAGAAGATCACGAGCATCACTTGATGACATGTCTTGACTCAAATACATAACTAATGATGAAAAAACTCCAACTGCTTGAACAGACCGTGTCCAACACATAAGGCCCCAAACAATCATATCACGGACAACTTGATAAGAACCAAAAAATGGAACAGAAATGAAAATATGAAAATTGAAATTTATGTAGATAATATTGGAATATTACAACACAGGTTTTCGAGAGCCTGTCTCTCCACAATTCAAATTCTTCCTAATTTTTTCTGAATGCCTTCCTAATTCTGATTTGCTTCTATTTATACTGTATTTACATCTGTTCCTAATTGGCACAATTAATTTGAAGGGTTATAACTGTTAGATTTGATGTTGTTGGGTTCCAAGGGTTGCATCCTTTCGGGTGGGTGTGTCTGTTCACCAAGGGTCACGCCCCCTGATTCGCATCTCCTGACTCTGCACTCCTTGGGAGTCGCTGCCTGCGTGTGTAAAACTTGGTGATGGGTGGCCTAGGCTTATCAATACCCCCGCCTAAAAGATTCACCTTGTCCTCAAGGTGAAAATCTGGGAAGACCTCTTGAAATTTAGCCACAGATTCCCAACTATTTTCACTTGTAGGCAGATTCTGCCATTTAACTAAGACTTCCACGTTGCCAGGTTGTAATTCACGAATATCTAAAACAGAGTCCGGATAAACCTGTAATTCCTGATCCTCAGATAGCATAGGTGGTAAAGGTTGGGATTGGAAAGAATCACCAATGGCCTTCTTGAGGAGAGAGACATGAAATACTGGATGAATTTTACTATGAGATGGAAGATCCAATTTGTAAGCAACAGCACCCACTTTTTTTAACACCTGGAAAGGACCATAAAATCGAGGCGAGAGTTTTTCATTAATCCTTTTAGCCAAGGATTTTCTCCTGTAAGGTTGCATCTTTAAGAACACCCAATCACCGATTTCATATGTTATATCTCGGCGGCGTTTGTTGGCATTTGTGCGCATGACATCTTGGGACTTCAACAAATTCTCTCTCAGAGCCGCCAATAATTCATCTCGAGCAATTGTAAGTTTGTTGACTTCTTCAAGGCGGGACGGAATGGTGGATCCCTTAAGAATGTGAGGTGGATCATGTCCATACAATGCTTTGAAAGGGGACATTTTGGTTGAAGCATTATAATTGGTATTAAACCAGAATTCAGCCCAGGGAAGACAAGAGACCCATTTCTTAGGCTTAGTACCTGTTAAGCATCGTAAATAAACCTCTAAGCATCGATTGACAACTTCCGTTTGTCCATCCGTTTGAGGATGGTATGCCGAACTGAATTTTAGTTGTGTACCTGCTGCTTTAAAAAGGGCTTTCCAAAAATTACTTAAAAACAAAGGATCACGATCTGAAACAATGGAAGACGGAAATCCATGCAATCTTACAACTTCCTGTAGAAAAACTGCAGCAACATCGATAGCGGTGTAAGGATGCCCTAATGGTATGAAGTGGGCATATTTGGTGAGCCGGTCAACCACCACCAGAATTGTATCCTTCCCCATGGATTTGGGTAGTCCTCCAATAAAATCCATCGAAATGTCTGTCCATACTTGAGTAGGAATTGGTAATGGCTGTAGCAGTCCTGCCGGTGACAAGTTATCGCTTTTGTTTCTTTGACAGACTTCGCAAGCTGCAACAAAATTTTTTATGTCGGTTTTCATCCCTTCCCAATAAACTAGATCTGCTATTCTTTTATAAGTCCTGAAGATTCCTGAGTGTCCTCCTACCAAGGATGAATGGAATTCTTTTAAAATGATGGGAATTCTGGAGGATGATTTTGACAACACCAATTTCTCCTTGTAAAATAGTTTCTGATCCCTTAACGTGTAGCCAGCATGAGACATGGGATTGATAATTAGGTCTTGCATGATTTTTTGTAACTTGACATCTTGTTTGATCTCTTCAATCCATTCCTCGAAATCGTGAATTTGTAAGACTGTCATGGCACAATAAGAACTTCTCCTGGATAGGGCATCGGCGACAGAATTTTCCTTCCCTGGTTTGTACTGTATTTCAAAATCATATCCAGCTAATTTGGAAATCCATTTGTATTGTTCCTCACCGATCATTCTCTGCTCTGTCAAAAATTTCAAACTTTTTTGGTCAGTTTTAATAATAAAATGATTTCCCAACAAGTAGTGTCGCCATTTCTGGACTGCTTTTACGACCGCCATTAATTCGCGATCATACACTGATTTCCTCTGATTCCTTTCTGATAGGGTAGTACTCCAAAAGGCCAGGGGTCTTCCTTCCTGCATTAGAACAGCCCCTAGTCCGGTTCCGCAAGCATCTGTTTCAACCACAAAAGGTTTTGAAAAGTTGGGTACTGCTAATGTAGGTAAATTGGTCATGGCTTGCTTTAGTTGTTCGAATGCAAGTTCTGCCTCTGGACTCCATTGAAAGGCATTTTTCTTCAACAGGTTGGTCAATGGCCTTGCTATTCTGCCATAATCATGAACGAACCTCCTATAATAGCCAGTAAGGCCTAGGAATCCCCTTAAGCTAGTGACATCCTTGGGTGAAGGCCATAACGTCATTGCTTCCAGCTTCTTAGGATCTGCGGATACTCCTCCAGCAGAAATAACATGTCCCAAATATTCCAAGTTATCTTGGCCAAATGAGCACTTCTTGCCGTTGATCTTCAATTCATTTTGTTGGAGTAACGTTAATACATATTGCAGATGTTGCTTGTGTTCTTCCATAGAAGGGCTGTATATTAGGATATCATCGAAGAATACCAAAACGTATTTTCGGAGTACTGGCCTTAATACTTCATTCATTAATGATTGAAAAGACGAAGGTGCGTTAGTAAGTCCAAATGGAAGTACCAAAAATTCATAATGACCTTCATGTGTTCGAAAAGCAGTTTTTGCAATATCCTCTTCCTTCATTCTGATTTGGTGGTATCCGGATCTTAAATCCAGTTTTGAAAAGATGTTGGCCCCTCCTATTTCGTCTAACAACTCTTCAATCACCGGGATGGGAAATTTGTCGGGAACAGTGATTTTGTTCAAGGCCCTGTAATCTACACAAAACCGCCAACTACCGTCTTTCTTTCTGACTAGGATGACAGGACTAGAATAAGGACTCGTAGATGGTCGGATGATCCCCGCTTCTAACATTTCTGCAACTAATTTTTCAATTTCTGTTTTTTGATAGTGAGGATATCTGTATGGTCTGATATTCGGTATTTGGGCTCCTTCTTTGAGGTGAATGGCATGGTCTTGACGCCGATGAGGAGGAAGTCCTTCTGGGGGTTCAAAGATGGAAGGGAAATCATGTAGCACATCTTTTAATTCTGACGGGATTGAATCCTTCCAATCTATCTCTGCTTGAATATGACGATAATCGATAAAGAACCCTTCTCCTTGCTGCAAAGCTTTCAACATAGAATTAAGTGAGGCATCTTTCTTTGAAAGTTCTGGCTCTCCCTTTAAAATTACCTTTCTTCCATTAATCTTAAAGCCCAACGTCAGTTGTTCAAAGTTGGCACTAATCTCTCCTAGGCTTGCTAACCATTCCATGCCTAAAACCACATCCACGCCTCCAAGGCCGAATAAGAAGAACTGTTGTTGTACTTGTACTTCTTGCACTTTCAAGGGAACCTTTCTGCATACTCCCTTACATTTGATTTTGTGACCATCTCCGACTTCTACAACGTATGATGGAGTGTCTTCCACTTCTAATTGTAATTTTTCCACTAGTTCCTTTGAAATGAAGTTGTGGGTGGCACCGCAATCTATCAGTACTATGACTTTGTTATCATCAATACTTCCCCAAACCTTCAAGGATCGGCGAGAAGTAAATCCCACAATACTATTCATGGATAATTGGGGCGTTTCTCCAAATTCGGGTTCGGGCTCCTCTTCGGAGTTTTCAACATCATCTTCATCTGTTACTAACATTATCCGAAATTGTTTATTTCTACATACATGAGAAGTGCTCCATTTTTCTTCACAACGAAAACATTCTCCTTTTTTCCTCTTCTCTTGAAGTTCTGCTTCGGTTAACCGTTGAAATCCTCTGGGTCGGTTGTTGTTTTCTGGTTTGTTCACAGATACACTTCCCGCAAAAGAATTAGAAGGGCCATTACTTTTTCCTCCACCTTTCTGACTAACACCATAAGTAATAGTCTTCGAATAGGATGGGCTTCGATACGAGTTGTTGAATTTTGAATTTGAGTTAGAAGGAGCATTCGGTCCCACCTTCCAAATTGCTCTATTTTTTTGTTCGATCATTAATGCCTTCTTGACCATGATTGAAAAAGTGGGTGGTTCGTAGAGTTTAATTTCTGCCCCAATGTCTTCCTTTAATCCATTCGCAAAAATGTCCTTTAAATGTTCTTCATCGATAGTTTTCAGCATACCAGCAAACTTTTCGAATTGTTCAACGTACTCTTCCACCGTTTCTTCTTGTTTAAGTGCAAGGAGGGCAGCAAAAGGGTTGAGAGTGGCTGAAGTTTGGAACCTTTCAAGAATGGCAAGTTTGAAATCTTCCCATCCAATATCAGAATTGCAATTTTCCCACCATTGGAACCAAGATAGTGCCTTTCCCTCTAGAGCCACCATAACTGCCTGAATTTTCTCTTCTTCAAGGATTTCTCTCATTTGAAAGAAGCGTTCCAATTTATTTATCCAGCCATAAGCATCGGATTCTCCATCATATATGGGGATTGCCAATTTTCTCCATCGTTCTGTTTTTCTTTCTCCGGTGTGGACCTTGGTTGAACGTTCTCCATTGATGGAACCTTTGGGTGTGCCATCTTCTGAATGCTTGGACAAATTTTCCACCATGGCTTCTAGACGTGCAAAGCGTGTTTCGAATTGTTGTCGTTCTACATCTCGGTTTTGTCGGTCCGCCATCAACATTTCTAAAATTCTCTCCATCGTGTCTGGGTTTTCGGGATTAGATCGAGTTGTCACCATAGTTGGAAGCAAAGCACCTGGACGGTGCTCTGATACCAATTGATAAGAACCAAAAAATGGAACAGAAATGAAAATATGAAAATTGAAATTTATGTAGATAATATTGGAATATTACAACACAGGTTTTCGAGAGCCTGTCTCTCCACAATTCAAATTCTTCCTAATTTTTTCTGAATGCCTTCCTAATTCTGATTTGCTTCTATTTATACTGTATTTACATCTGTTCCTAATTGGCACAATTAATTTGAAGGGTTATAACTGTTAGATTTGATGTTGTTGGGTTCCAAGGGTTGCATCCTTTCGGGTGGGTGTGTCTGTTCACCAAGGGTCACGCCCCCTGATTCGCATCTCCTGACTCTGCACTCCTTGGGAGTCGCTGCCTGCGTGTGTAAAACTTGGTGATGGGTGGCCTAGGCTTATCACAACTCACCAGCCACCTAGGAGAATCCGGGATAAAGGGAAGACTGAGAAGCTGTATAAGACAAGGAACAATTCCTGAGATAGAGACGAAAAGTATGAGAATTATAACAAACACTTGGTTTTGTTTTGTGAAAAGAACACTAGAAAGAAGAATGTTACCAATTATAGCCAAAATCCGCCAATTTACAAATGCTCCAATAAGATAAGTTAATGACATCCCACAGCTAATCATTAACTGTCAAAATAAAATCAAATATAGATTTGAAATGTGATACAATGACATATACAAAAATACAAGGTACACCAAAAAAAAAGAGCAAATTGATATTATAACATTACAATATTGCTTCACCTGATGAACTGCAGTGAATCGACCTCTAAGATTCTTTGGTGTTATTTCTGCTATATAAACTGGTACCTATTATGTAAAGGGAAGTGTTTACTTGTATTCTTTCGGTGACTGAAAATTGTTTTAATTGCAATGATATCAAATAACATGTCACAAAAATTACCACATAAGATAGCAGGCCAATCCCACATCCTACCAACAGTCTTCCAATGTAAAGCCACCAAGCATCCTTCAAACAAGCACCACCAAAGATTAGATGTCAACAACTGAACTTGTGGAAACCCGTGGAAATAAGAAGAGCATTCAACTGATAGAATCTTAGTAGGTCACGTTTGGTAGCTTAACTTTGTCTATCTGTTTCTATTTTGTAAATGACATTGATGTCCCCTCAATTACACTCAGAATAAGGGTGTCATTCTATTTTGTAAATGACAGTGATGTCCCCTCAATTACACTCAAAATAAGGGTGTCAGTTAAACAAACCTAAAGGGAGGGGAAAGCAATTTCTTCAATAAATAAGGATCCAGATGAGTATTTGTTTAAAAAAATAGAAGAGCTAAGTGCAACTTCTCCTAGTTAATATCATGACTTATACTTCAAATTTCCAACAACAACAACAACCAAACATTATCCCACTAAGTAGGGTCAGCCACATGGATCAAATTATGTCATAATGTTCAATCAAATACCATGTATTTATCCAATTTGTTAATATCGAGATCTTTCTTATTAATAGTTTCTCTTATTGTTTCTCTAAGTCTTCCTCTACCTCTAGTTGTTTGAATCATCTCCATGTGATTTACTCTCCTTACAACAGAAACTACAAGTCTTCTCTCTACATGCCCAAACCACCTAAGCCTATTTTCCACCATCTTTTCTACTATAGGTGCTACCACAAGCCTCTCTCTAATATTCTCATTTTTAATCTTATCACATACAATCTTACCACACATCCAACGCAATATCCTTTCCATGGAAGTCCTTTACCCCTTCCTTGGAATAAACATAAGTTGTGTACTTGCGTTAGCCATGTTCATTTAGTATGAACGCCGCAAGCATAAAGAAAATGTTATAATTCCAACATTAAGTAAAAAAGAAAGCATAATGTGATACTTAAGCCATGAGGCTCTTCCACACCTAATGGATCAATCTTTTCAGTAGGGATGTTCTCACGAACTGAAGCCACAACCGAAAACTATGGAATTTGGTAATAGAGTGGAAGAAATGAACTACATACCTCTGCGATTGTTATGGCAAGCCATCCCAAAATACAGAATAGCTGTGAGAATCCCATAGCCTGCTCACCATAACACAAAATAACCAAATTCAATTAAAGTGGAAAACAACACAACATTCAATTTAAAATAAACACCGAAGCAAAACTTACAAGACGTCTACCAGCGTAATCTGCTATTGTACCACTGACAATGGCACCAATCATAGCTCCAATTGTCAAAATTGAACCGAAAATTGAAAACTGCGCTACACCGAGATTAAGATCAATCATGATTCTAGATTGAGTAGGGGAAGAATATCCGACCTGCAAAACAAAACATTGATTGAGATTTTCTTAATGCATTTTGTTGAAAGAAAATAGTGAATTAGCTTACCGCGGTTCCGAAAACGTAAGAACCAAAAACAGCTACAAGAGTGGTAAGTGTGAGAGTCGGTGATGGTATAGAAGAAGAAGTTGCATTCTGCTTCTGCTTCTGTCCGTCATCATCATCATCGGAACTACGCTGTTGCGATTCGGCATTTCCTCTGAATAGAAGAGGATTAGAAGATTCTATCCTTTTAGTAGGAAAGAGATTCAGAGATTAGTTAGTTTTTATCCATGTATAAACCCGTTATCATCAGCTCGCAACCGCATAGACTAATCTCTCGAGTCTTGTTACTACAGAGAAAAAGTTAGTTATGAATGAAAAAGTTAGTTGTGAATGAGTGAATACCTATGGTGTTGAGCAAAACTGGTAGTGGGGAATTGGATAGTGTTGTTTTTAACGAACATCGTTTCTGCGGTGGCGCTGCCTGGAGATATCGGTGATTCTGATTTAATTGGTATTTTGAAATCGCACGGTGGTTTCGACGATGAGAAGTCAAGATACGTGTGTGTGATATGATGAGGATGCGTGAATATAGAAAATGGTTGAAATGTAAACTAAAGAGTGGGTACATGCAAAACTAATGCTTTAGTAAGAGAACAATGATAGCAAGATGCAAGAGGTGTCTATCATATGTGGGTTTGTATGCGAGATTGATTTTAAAGTTGGATAGATCTAAAATGTGGATTGAGCTTTGAGTTCACTTAGGAAGAGTTGCCCTAATAGCATAACATGTTTCAACTGGTTTTTGTAAGAGTCAAAAGCAATTTTAGAAGTCTAGAATTAATTATAGGGTATTTTGAGACGTTTAGATCTCAAAATGATGGAAGAGATCGTCACAGCTTCGTCCTTAAGCAAGGAGATCCGCTCCTCCAAACCTTTTTGGGTATCACGAGTTTTCTCAATCAATTGCTTCAAACCCTCCACTTTTGCAAGCTAAGTGCAAACCTGAATGATTGTCCCATTGGCAAGCGTCTTCAAAGCATCTTGTCTCTCCTTCAGTTGTTTTATCGCCGCCTCACCTCTGCGTGTGTGCTTTCTAACATTTACATCACTTTAATGATTGGCACGTTAAATCACGCCAAATAATTTCTCAAGGACTCAGATTATCCTCGGAGAACATTAAACATAATGGACTTAGATACTTTATGGTTTTTTCTCATGGAAAATTGGTGAATCAGTTTCCTAGAGAGGTATTGGTAGTTGGTTACGGAAAACTTGAGTAGGCGCATGTACCATTTTTATGGTTCCTCTCATTCAACGTTATGCAAATGAGCTTGCATTTTAGAGAGGTATTTGTAGTTGGTTACAAAAAACTTGGGTAGGCTCATGCACCGTCTTTATGTTACCTTCTTCAAAGTTATGGAAACAAGTTTGCATTTTAGAGAGTTAGTGGCACATATTATCGCTATATGAGTGTTGATGATGGTAACATGTCCATACGGGAAAATCTTCTAGATGAAGGTTACCAACAAAGGCAACTTGAAAGTTTTTTAGGACATGCGCGTCCTCGACCTCGTTAGAGAGGGGTTATGTATAATTGCGAGAATTATTTTTTTAATATTCATAACATGTAAAGATATCTTCAACATGACACGTTCATTTTACCATGATTATATGCCCATAAATGTATGGCCTCAATTACTTTGCAGTAATCATTGTTGCTAACATTCGTCTTTCTATTTTCTAGTATTTTAACTCACTCTTCTTAAATACTTTGTCACAAGGAAATGGGTAATTTTTTGCCTTCCAAATCTTGGATTAATATTGAGCTAATTATCTATCACTAATAGGTATAAAAATAAGGACATCTCTTCTTTGGGACGGGTTAATATCAAATGAGTCACCAAAAAAGTCAAAGTCTAAGAGAGGCTTATTCATATTCATCTATTCATTCAAATCATTATTTCTTCATCAAAGTGGCGAAGAAGTGGAACATCTTATCTTCATCGTATAAGAGGAAGAGTTAGAGAGGGGGGATAGAGATGAGGAGAGAGAAACTAGACACCTTGTTAACTATTTGACTTCATTGATTGTGGTCGGGCTCATCATGTTATTTATGGCTTGACATTTGTCTGAGCTTTCTTATATCCATCTTCTTGTCATCATGTTAGGATTTCATTTGGGGCTCATGTGTATGTTGTATTTTCCAACTGAGCTTAGAATATCTTCTAGGTCGTCATAGTGGTTTCCTTCATCAAGAGTTTTCTCAACCATGTCTTTCTATGTATACCTCAAGGTTCCCCCAATTTTATTTGAAAACACCTCGTCCATCAACTTTTAATATGTGGTGTTAACATTCTTGAGGTCGAAAGACATAACTTTGTAATGTTAATTGTAGTTATTTTATTTCTTATGAATTGCCTCAGGTTTTCCATATCTATTTCCCCTTTTAAGTTTAACATACTTACGAAACTAACTTTGATAAGATGAACCTCCTTGACAGCGATTCTACATACATATACAAAACAAACAACATTACATGCCTATAATTTAGTTGAAGAAACAACATAAGCCAAACGAGAATATGGTCATGAGGATAATTTGCAAATGAATACCTTAACTCTGCCCACAAAATTCTTGATTGGCTTATCCAAGTTATTTTCATCAAGATGAAGTTCCAAAGCATGACCAATAAAGTCAGGTGTATCATATTTCAATCCATATTTATTGCATTTGGTCAAATCATTAAGAATATAGAAAAATAAATTGAATGAAGGTAATAAATGGTGTTTGAATAATTGCAAGCTCTTGTAGATACATACGAAATCAACTGTCTTGGTGTAACTTGGTTCAAATCAAGTCCTTCATGAGATTTGGGATTATTTTGCCTCATAATCTTGGACATAAATAAAGAACTTGCGAGCTTGACACTTCTCAAACAGATCCATCAAAGATGACTTAGGTGCTTCAACATTTATTGCAGGGACTTGTAAATCTAAAAATTAATAGACAATGATACGCTGCCATAAGTTTTTACATTAACAAAAATGTTGACCTTTTCTGTACAACTTAACACCATTGGACCCTTAAGTTTAAGAGAGAAAAAGAGTTTAGTTGTTCTGCTATAAGCTAAAAACAACTCAAGAAACAACTAATTTTGAATGAACAATATACTTGAGTAACATTATAGCACCGACACCTACAAATATACACAGAATGGAATAAACTTCAATGAAATTATTTTCATGATTCTCATATAGATCGCTAGAATCAATTTTTTTTAATAATAAAGATATCGATAAAAAAATACTAAAGCATTTTTATGACTTTACCAATTCAATAAAAAAAACATTAACATGGCGCGTGTAGTTCGAAAATACCCAAAAACGGAATGAATACTTTCGCGCGATTCAAAGTAAATAGTGCCACGCTGGCAATCCGTGCCTGACCCCTATCAGCCAATAAACGCAAAGGTTGGGGGTACTATATAACAATATTCCACTAGTTAAGTCATTATCTAAACTCTCTTCTTGCCTTCTCAAATTTCAGTCTCTTGAATCTCACAAACTAGGGTTTAGGGTTTCGGTTTCTTCTCCGATCAGAAAATGAGTTCTACAACCAAGGGCGGAAGAGGCAAGCCAAAGGCTTCCAAATCTGTTTCAAGATCCTCAAAGGCCGGTCTTCAATTTCCCGTCGGTAGAATCGCTAGATTCCTCAAGGCAGGAAAATACGCCGAGCGTGTTGGTGCCGGTGCTCCCGTCTACCTCTCCGCCGTCCTCGAATATCTTGCCGCTGAGGTATGCTTCTTTCTGCTTTCATTTAGATCGATCATGATTGTAATGTTTTGGATGTTAGGGTTTTTTCATTATATTTGATAATCGGCATCTGAATTTCTCAATTGTTTGTGATTTAGGTTTTGGAATTGGCTGGGAATGCTGCTAGGGATAACAAGAAGAATCGTATTGTACCAAGGCACATTCAACTAGCTGTAAGAAACGATGAAGAACTGAGCAAGCTTTTGGGAACTGTAACCATTGCTAATGGTGGTGTTTTGCCTAATATTCACCAGACTTTGTTGCCTAAGAAGGTTGGAAAGGGAAAGGGAGAAATTGGATCTGCTTCTCAAGAATTCTAGGGTTTATTTTGCAGCAATTGTAAAATACATGGTTCGTTACTCCAAATTGGTTGCACTGGTTTTGATCAAGTGATAGATGACACAAACTAAATTGGATGGTGTATTTCACATGTTGAATCTTGCTTTCGAAAATATTTGTTCACTGGAAAATCACGTCAAATAATGATTTTTTTGGAAAAGTCTTATTGGATACATGGAGGACTTGTCGATGTTTCTTTGTAATACATTTGTTTATCATGAATGAAAGAAACTTGGTGTGTTCCAAAAAAAATTGTTTTGATGCTATTTTCCATTCAATAAGTGTCTCTTTATATAGGTTATGCTAATCAATTTTTTTTAACAAAATCGTGGAAATTGAAATGAAATGTAGTTTATAATGGATTATCAAACCTCAAACTTGGGCATAAGATGTTCTATCATATATTAAGCACGATTTTAATTGGGTAGACTAAAATACACATATTACAATTAATATATAGACCTTTGTTTTTTTTTTCTTTGGTGTTTCCGGTGAGTTCTTAGGCAAAGGGGTGTGTTCTTAGGCAAAGGGTTAAGATTGATTGGATCAGGTTGGGGATGGGAATAACTCATATTTCTATGCAATCCTAAAGAGCAAGCAAAAGAGAACTAATATGAAAAAACCTTTGCAAAGTTTATGGGACTATCCTTGCCACTCAAGAAGCAATAGAAGGAGAAGTCTTGGATTTTTATGGAAAGTTGATGGGAATTACCGAGTTAAACATGGAAGGTAATGACATTATTGCAAAGAGGGATGGGAAACAACTTACAATGGACCAAATATCAATGTTGTTCACATCTATTATTATACAAGAGATTGAAAATGCTTTGAAGAGTATTAGAGATCTCAAAGCCCTTGGTGTAGATGGCTTTGGTTCAAAATTATTTAAAAAGTCTTGGAGCATTGTAAAGCATGATGTTACTCCGACTCGAATGCAATTACTTTGACTCAATGCATGTGGTACAATGTGAGTATCAAGCTCACCGCTCCCGATTATAAATTAGAGCCACGCTTCCGATCCGGACAAGATCAGAGCCCTCAAAATATGAACCTTTAGTTCACCGCTCCCAAATCCACAAAGGAGACAAAGCCACGCCTATGTTTCCACACAAGGATCAAAGCTACCCACTTTTGTTTCCACACAAGGATCAAAGCCACCATGAATGCATGTACAATTATCACAAAATATATGCAATTAAGATCATCCATACAATCTTAACATATCGCATACCACAATAATTCACGCAATGAATTATCCACCAATTGTACAAAACACACTTATCATATAACAATCACAACGATGCACATCAATTAGCATATATTCATCCACACTCATCATGAATATCATACCACATTTATCATGCCAACAATTGTCATCCACAGTCCACTAATTCACTAAGAACATAAAGATAATCATATGTTATTCACACAACAACATCATAATTAATTCATCAAGTGCTAACCATTTATATCCTATCATATAGATATTTACATTAGCTTCCTAATGCTTCGAATGACACAAGAAAAAGGAGTTACTGATCAAAAGTTATGCACGTTATAATTTTTGCAAAACATGGCATATTCGCCCGGCGGAATACCCCGCTCGCCCGGTGCTCCAAGACAGAAACTTGGCCACCCCTCGCCCGCTACGCTCGCTTGGCGCACACATGTGAACGTGCACTCGGTCGGCGAAGCCATATGCTCGTCCGACGAACAACACCAGAACCAGAAAAATCTGTGCGTTTTCAGCACATCCAACACCAACCCAACTCTGATTTTTACCAATGAAAACTCATTCCAACAGTAATTTATCACATGTTATGGGTTCCTATTCTTGTTTCTAATTATGGGTCATCCATATAACACATTAAACATGACAAGATCATAAAATCTCATTGATTCAACACAAACCCTAACATTATGAACTCTATGAAGTTTAGGAATAAATACTTATCACACTACTACACATTGCATACATATATAATCAAGATAATGGAATTCTCCCCCTTACCTTGAATCAAACTCCTTCTTCTTCAAGAATCCCCAAAATCTCCTCTTTTTTCTCTACTCTTCTCCTTTCCCAAAAAGATAGTGTAACCTTTAAAACCCTATTTTCCTACTATCTTCTCTTAAGTTAATTGGGCTTAATCCACCAATCCACCTAATATTATATTTCTACCACTTAGGCCCAATTAGTTATATCTCCCTAATAACTTAATTAACCTAATGGCACAATTACACACATAATTAAATAATTATCATATCACATAATAATTAAATAAATAAAATAATTAATAAAAACACCAATTAATATAATTAATAAAATAACTAATAAAAATCGGGATGATACAATATCACTTTCCTCCATCTGCAAAATTTCATATTGCCTTCGTATCGTCTGGAGCTTCACCTTCTTGAATTTCTCGGCTCCTTCACAGCTTTTCTCCAAGATATCAAAGACCTCCTTGGAAGTTGTTGCACCATAATTCTTCTCAAAGTTCGCTTAATCAACACATTGATGAATCATGAACAATGCATTGGGCTTCAAACGCCCCATCTCCGACAATTTGATAGCCATTCTACTCTACTTCGTAGACCTTATGGTAACCGAAGACTACCTTCATATATATTTGTTGGGGAAATCTAAAAAAACATCGAAGCAATAATGAGTCAATGATTCAAGACTACAAGAGATTTTGATACAATATTTCCCCTTAATATTTTGTTGATTCATAATCGATGTAAGACCGAACATTCACACTTAAATCCAAAAAAAAAAATATAAGTAAAAGAAAAAGGTTGAGTTCGTTTTTTTTAGAGAAATTAAAACAAATGAACAATAACCAAAAACAAAATGATCGAAACAAAAAAAATAAAATTATATGAACTAAAACAAAAAAAATTAATAAACAAAAATTTTGTATGAGTTTTAGAAAATTCATTAAAAAATTAGATAAATTTTTTAAATTCAAAAAATTAAAATTATATTAATGATAAAGTCATTTAAAAAGAATACTTTTTCAAAAAATTGTAGAAAATAGTTTTATATTCCACAATACTCTTCCCTACTTTTTCTATCATTTTCTTCAAACTCTCAAATTTGGAGGAAAGAGAAATGGAAGAAATAATGGAAAATTCTTATTCCACCCCATAGTCCTAAGAAAGATCCCGTGCAATTCCGTTTCTGCCCCTGTAATAACGGGAAATATATTTTCGGTACGCACCATATTTGACACAAATAGGCCAAATTGGGTTTGGCTCCTCAAAATGTAAAAAACTATAACAGATATATATCTCCGATTTAGAACCGGAAATATATTCTCGGTTAGTATAGCGGGAAATGATACCACCTTGTTATTTATATATTACTGGAAGTATACTTTCAATATTATGGCAACTATATATAGACCAAAACAGTAACCAGCATGGTCTCCTTTTGATCATACCATCCGAGACTTGGCCGGGCCAATTCATTGAAAGAATGCAAGACTACAACAAGTTGAACAAAATGGAAATAGAAAAAAATAGAGAAAAGTCAAAAGGGATGCCTCCGGTGGATTTGGACGACAAAAATTTTTTCGGGTCATTTGCGTAGTTAGATCTCATTTTATCGTAAATGTCATCTTGTTCATGTATTATGCTGTGGAAATATAGTCACTTTTGTAGTTTGGCCAACATATAATATTTCAATACATGAATTCTATTTTCTAATGTTGTTGTTTCTGTTCTGTTTTATCAGCTTTATGGCACTAACCTGAAATATATTTCCGATATTAAACTGGAGTTACACTTCTAGTTTTCCCTCTGACAAAAGTATATATGATTTGTATGGTTCATGTTTGCATCCACCTATTATAAATAACCTCATTTGTCATATTTCTTCATAACACAACACCAAAAACCAGAAATGAACATGAAAATGAACATCGAATGGCATGTTGGAGTTGTCCACTTTACCGGCGCCACATCATCACGGGAATTTAAGATCATCATGTATACTCCAATTGAAGAAGTGCATATAACATTGCAGGAAGTTGTACCTTATGGCGACAATCGCAAAGTTGAAAAGATCAAGTACCACTCGCCATCTCTTGATACAGAGGGGAAACTTCTGTTCATCAACCGTGACCTAAATAACATCGCTGATATGCGGACTATGTGGAATACTTATACCAGTTTCGAGGAGAAAGTTCTAATCGAGCTAGATGTGACTATTTCAAGATCGGTCGATGATATTATCATGATGTTGCAACGTCCACGCGGACGTTGATTTGTAATGTTTGCTTGTTGTTAAAATTCCTATTTCCTATGTTTATGTTACAATTCCTTATGTAATGTTTGCTTGTTGTGATAATGGTGTTATTTACTGATGTTATTCTGGTTTTTGTCTAGAACAAAACCATATTTATATCTCCGATACAAAATCAAAAATATATCTCCGGTTCCAATCTAGAGTTTTTCAATTTTTGGTGCGTATTGAAAATATACTTCTAGTTTTGAGGGGACATTTGTAGAATTTCATGTGGTGGACTAGAAAAGCATAGGGTGAAATAAGAATTTCCCATAATAATCTACCGGCTTGAATAGAGAGATTATTTTTTCATAGTAAAAATTTCTCCCAAAATTGAAAAATTAAACAAACTTCAAGGTAGAATTTCCACCACGGCACTCTGACACTCTTGGGCCTAAACAAATTTGAAAGGTGCGTTTGATTTGTAAAATAAGAAGTTTTTAACAAAACGGTATTAGACAATGCAGAACACTACAAGATAACTTTTTGTATTGTACTGTGTTTGATGGTCGATACTCTAGACACATTTTTCTCTATTTTGCTTTATATATCAATGTATTTGACTAAATAATATAAATTTTACTATATAATTAATTATTAATATTAAAATTTTTAATTGTTATGAATTAAAATATTAAATAATAAGAAGGAAAACAGAAAAGATGAAGAGATAATTTTTTTACTTGACTTTATTTGATATGTCAATGCAGCAGACAAAAATTATATAAGTTTTACTATAATATTATTTATTGATATATAAAATATTAAAATTATATTTATAAATTAAAATATTAAATAATGAGAATTATATTTATGAATAAAGATATGGGTTAAATATGTTTTTGGTCTCTATAAATGATCAAATTTTGCTTTTGATTCCTAAAAAAAATTGGTATATTTTGGTTCTACAAAATTATTATGTACGTAGTTTAAGTATATGTTGTTAAATCAATGTGTATTTTTGAATAATTATTTTGTAGACATGTTTAGAACGTTATAAAAAGTTATTTGAAAAAAAAAACTCAAAATTTTATTTTTAATTTGAGATTTTCATAATTTTTATCATTATCTTTTAAATTTAAAAAAATTCTTATTTTAAAAATTAAAAGGTAATTAAATAATCTTCAAAATTGTAGAAAATAAGGGGGACTAAAACTACCTGCATAAAAATTTTGTAGGATAAAAAAATATCATTTTTTTAGTAGTAACTATAATTAATATTTGAGATATTTATAAGGACAAAAAAACATATTTAAACCTAAAGATATTAAATAGAGAGATTAATTTATATTGTGATTTTATTTTTATAATTTGTGTTTGGAACAAAAAATTGTCTTATAGTTTAGTAAGACACAAGAATTCATATTTTTGTCCAATCTCTTATCATATATTTTGTTCTGTCCCATTAGTTTCTACATCAAACAGAATACAAACAAAGTTATTTTATTGAATTCCTTTTTTTTTTAACAAATCAAACGCAGCTGAAGACATGTACAATGCAAGAGGTCCAATAAGAGATCTATAGTAGACTATGACTCCAATAAAACAATTCAAATACTGCAATTAGACAGCTAAAGACAAACTACAATAAAAGCACAATTTCCAACAATTAATTGATATACAAAATGTGGACCAATTTTTCTTAAAATTTCTTAAAATATCAACTATGCATAACTATAGAGACTTAACTTTTAAGAATTTAGAACACATTCTTCTAAATGATATTGATATTGAAGATGTATGAGCTAGGTATCGAGCTCCTAACACCTTCAATATTGCAATTTTCAAATTTTTGACAATTGAAGTCATAGACATACCTTTAGATGAACATGCACCTTCAATCTCTTAGTTATCATTTTGATTCACCATCAAATGTGCTAAAGGGAGATCTTATTTTCTATACTCATGCATCTAGGGATGTATACATTGTAATAGTAATTCTTCATGCACTCAATAGATTTGGATGGAAAGTACTCCATGGTGAGCTTCCAAAATTTTGTATCGCTTGATAATTGATTTAACTTTACTAGATATTCAAATTTCTTCTCCTCTTCCATTGTCCATGATTTTGACACATCTTCTTTCTTGATATCAAACTTCCAACTCGAGAAAGTGTCATTAACCTTCGATTTTAAGCATTCTCTAGCTTCACCATGTTTTTTAACACGATCAATTGATTCAAGGTTCTCGCCCGAGCTTGAGTCGGACCTACCTTTTTCAATACTTTTTGCATCATTTCTAGATAAAGAAGGCATTGGCCAAATTTGGGTGCCTAACCACCTCAAACAATCATCACTATCATATTGTTTTATGTTAGTTGAGGCCTCCCATTTAGGAACTTCAGCTTGAAACCTAGGTCCTATGGGAATAAATGGTCTTGGAAGATGGCTACCCCTAGAAGGTAAAAATTTCTTCCGGGAGTCAGCGAATTCCATGTCTTCTTCTTTTAGTTTCTCTTTGATTGATGTCGCGATATCATAAGAATAACTATTATCCATTAAATCCCCAGCATGAATGTAAAAGTTCTCTTCATTCATAAGATAATTTGGTCGCTTTGCATAATCTTCAACGTCACTTAGGTGAGAATAGTCTTGTCTAGAAATAGAACAAAAATCAACCCTATCATTTTGATCAGGGGAACCATATTTAGTCCTTTTTCCATCTGATGGTATTGAACATAAGACAGGAGGAGAAGGTGATTTTCTTTTTTGATCTTTGGCATTATCAATACCATATTTCTTTTTACCATTTATGTATTGGTTACATTGCATCTTCTGAAATAAAAAATAAAATAAAATAATTGTGACTCTATTACACATAAAAACTATTTACGAACCTATACAACATCTTAGATAGTTATATCAAGTTTTGATTGAGTCTTTATGATAGAGTTATCATAAGTTAGTCCTTAGGTTAAATTTCATCTCGGTTGCATTTCAACAAATAATTTCAACTTAAAGTAAATAATTATTTATAAGAGCATGAAAACTATATAAAGTGGACATATCTAGTATAAGATCTTGAGTAAAAAAATCTAGTAAAATCTATGGGGAAACAAACAATTACTTATATCAACATGAATACTATTAACAACACACTCACTATTGTATTATTTTTTTACTGATTGAAATTAATATGAATCGCTAAATAAAGAGGCCGAGTATAAATTTGGTACAACCCATATAAATTTTATCGAATAAAAAATTATTTAAAAGTGTATGTGTAAGACAAAGTGTTGTTAGCATTCATATCAATATGTAAGATTTTAAATTACAGTCAGCGTTTAAGATTTTGGGTTTTCAGTGGGTACGTATGTTGTGTTTTGTCGCAACAATGAAGTAAGAAAAAAATCAGGGATGACAAAAAATCCGTATATGCAAATATTTGTGGATAAAATCCGTCACGGATATGGGGCGGATAGTTTAATAGATATTCACGGATAAAATAAATAAATAAATATTTAAATACCTGTTTGTTAATGAATACAGAGGCAGGTAGGGGTGTTCGCGGTGCGGTTTTGACGGTTTTGACGAAAAAAATCATCTGAACCGCAAAAAAAAAAATCGTGCGGTTTGGTTTGGTTCGGTTGGCTTTTAAAAAAATCCAAACCAAACCAAACTAATGTGGTTTGGTTAGGTTCGGTTTTTTACAAATATTTTATTGAGCCATACATACACATATAGATGAGAACATAATTTTGTATTTAGACATTCATACACTATCAAATAACAACAAAACTTGTCATATTTTGACAATAATTTTCTATTTAATATGTAAAAATTAAATTAGACAAAAGTGGAATATTAAACATAAAATAATAGTATAAAACAATATAAAAATTATTATAATGAAACAAAAAAAAGAAGAGACGAGAGATTAGTGAAGGTGAAAAAAAAAAGTTGAGAGATTAGAGAAGAAGATATGCGATAAAAACGAAACTAAAATACAAAACATTTACATAAAAATGAGAAGGTGAAAAAGAAATAATATAAGAGTAGAGATTATAGAAGAAGAGGGAATTTTTATGTGGCAAATAAGGTGCGATAATGTTATTAGAGATTTGAGAAGATCATGATTGAAATTATATGTCTAAGGATGAGAAAATTGTTCGTAATCATAAGGCTAAGGTATAATAAATTTAAGTTTGGTTGGAATTGACTTAAGTAAAAGTTAGGTTGTAACATAATGCGGTTTGATTCGATTTGGTTCGGTTTACAAAATACAAACCGCAAACCGAACCGAACCATGCAGTTTTGTTAAAAGATGACCCAAACTAATCCGAACCAAATGCGGTTTTTTGCGGTTTCGGTTTGGTTTGGTTTGATTTGCGGTTTTCTATTGGGTTGGTTTGGTTTTGAACACCCCTAGATGCAGGTTTAATGATACTCGTGTCCGCAGATATCTGTATATCTTAATAAATTATAAAATTAAGTCAATATTATTAGTTTTACTACTCTGACTTTTTAATTTTTTTTTAAAAAATTTGTCTTTTTATATTTCTTTCTTTTCTTTTTTGAAATTTTAATTGAAGAAAACCTTTCACATTTCATACAAATTTTATTTGACAATTTCATATTTAAATTTCTTTAATACTCCATATTTCACTTCAACAATTTCATCGTCCAACCAACAAGTACCACCCTTCCTCTATCCAACTAGTGCCTCCCTTCCTACTCGTTCATCGTCCGTTCTTCTACCATAATTCGCAATCACAATACTCCCTCCGTTCCTTTTTAAGTGTCGTTTTAGAAGATTTTTTTTTCCTATTTAAGTGTCGTTTTATAATTTAATGTTATTGTTCTGGACTGAGCCAAGATTCGGCCCAATCTACTTTCGGCCCACTTAACCTTGGGAGTCCAAACCACCCATGGCCCACAAAGAGCAAGCAGTGCTCCCTTACTCCGTGCCCGGCATAACTGTTCCCCGCGAGCCATCTGATGCCCGGCACAAGTGCTCCTCCGAGCACCTGCCCTCCGAGGACTCTTCTCCTCGCAGGGTCCCTTCACACCCAACCCCCCGAATAATACGGAGTCCACGTAGTCCCTAAAAGACCGCGTCCCCCTTGAACTTCAGAGTGGTTGATCAGGACGGAGAGCACTCACGCATCTCCGATATTTCTGCCTAGGAAACCTGGCAGTCTCCTAATTGGGCCTGGGAATCCCGCCCAGTAGCGAGATCATGGCCCAGCGCTGGGGGCTATAAATACCCTCTTTCACTAGAGGGTCAGATATTCATTCTCTTTTAACCTTTAGCTTGTACTTGCTCTCCCTTGCTCGTTTTCTTACTTTGCTATCGGAGTGCCTTGCAGGTACACCCCCTTCATTTCTCAAAGACCCAGTTCCGAGCAGGCCTTGACGATCCTTCTGATCAGGTTACGATCAGTTATAATTTGTCAATTATACCCTTATTTTCTCAATAACCTCACCTCACATTTTTCAATTAGTTATTGGAAAAAGAGAGTGTATGATTGAATTTATTTGGAAAGAGAAAAATAAATAAGGGTATGATAACAATCTACTATCTTGGTTGAAGAGCTTTTTGCTAAAATGACACTTAAAAAGGAACGGAGGGAGTATCTTTTATTTATTTAGGTTAAAAAATGAAATATATGAATATTATGTGTTGGTGAAAAAGAAGGAAAATAATGTGATAAAATTTGGTTCTTAAATTGAAAGCGAATTGTATGGATCATGTGTGATAATAACTTTTTATGTATGCTAAAACCCGCAGATACTTGTAAATTTAGAAGGAAAAAAAGATATGGATTGGACAAAAAAATAGAAAAAAATTGTTATCCATGGATATCTGTAAATATTCGCGAATATGAGGCGGATACAAATATCATATTTATTCAACGGGGCAGACACAAATATCATAGTATTTGTTTCCATGGATATCCATTTACATCCCTAAACAAGATATGAGTATCGGAAATGATATGTATCTGATACATTATTAATTGAAAAAATATGATACGTTTCTAAGTCTCGTCTCAAAACTTGTAACCTTTCATTTAAATCCTCCATCAACTCTTCAAATAGGACTATATCATATTCGAAAAGTATTCATTTCGGTGTTAGTTCTTGGATGTGTTTCGTGAGTAAATTCAAAGCCAAAATAATAAAAGCTTATGGTTGAACCTTGGTAAAATCTTATTGTTGTGAAAAAATCCAAAGTGGGTTTGTGCAATGAAAGAAGAGCTGGAATCTATAGAGAAAAATAGTACTTAGAAGTTGGTCGATCTACCGGAAAGAAAGAAGTCAATCGGTGTGAGATGGGTCTATAAAGTGAAGGCAAATCCCAAAGGTGAAATAATCAAGCATAAGGCTCGATTAGTTGCAAAGGGATTCTTGCAAAGAGAAGGTATAGACTTCGATGAGATATTTGCTCCGGATGCTAAGATTGAGCCATTGGACTAGTTATTGGCATTGCTAATAACAACAATTGGTCCATTTATCAAATGAATGTGAAATCTGCATTTCTTAACGGTCCGCTTGAGGAAGAGGTGTATGTAGAACAGCTCTTTGGTTTTGTTGTGAAGAATCAAGAGGGAATGGTCCACAAGTTGAAAACAACATTATATGGTTTGAAGCAAGCTCTGAGGGCTTGGACAAATGGATAGATGATTTCCTAGTTGATGTTGGTTTCAAGAAATGTGTGTCTAAACTTGGAATTTATGTGAAGTTGGATACAAGTGAAGGTGCGATCATACTTTGTCTATACGTGGATGATTTGTTGATCACGGGCAACAATTAGTTGAGTATTTATAAGTTCAAGAGTGAACTTATGAAAGAATTTGAAATGAGTGGCCTTGGCATTATGACGTACTTCCTTGGCATAGAGTTCCACAAGTCAAAAATGGGACTGCTAATGCATCAAAGAAGATATGCTCTAGAAATTTTGAAGAAGTGTGATATGAAGCATTGTAATGCTGCCATAGCACCGGCTGTAGCAAGGCTACAATTGTCCAAAGGTGAGGATGAGCAGGATGTAGATCCAACTCAATACAGGAGATTGATTGGGTCATTATGTTACTTGTGCAATATGCGGCTAAATTTGGTGTTTAGTGTCGGTATTGTAAGTAGATTCATGGAGACACCGAAGGTGTCTCACTTGGAAACAATCAAAAGAATTCTAAGATACGTAAAATGGTATATTGGTTGCAAAATTCTCTTTCCCACGACGGATACGGGCAGAAATACAATTTACTCGATTTTAGCGATTCCAACTGGTGCAGAGATAAAGATGATTGCAAGTCTACAACTGGATACATCTTTATGTTCGGAGTAGCATCAGTCTCATGGTGTTCTAAGAAGGAACATGTAGTTGCACTCTTGTCTTGTAAGGCCGAGTATATTGTCGCGTCGTTGTGTGTGTGCTAAGCCGTGTGGCCAATGAATCTATTGTAGGAGCTGGGCAACAATGAGGGTGAGACTGTCACACTCTTGATTGATAACGTTTCGGCGGTTAATCTTGCTAAGAATCCAATTGTCCATGGGATGAGCAAGCATATTGAGATGAGGTTTTACTACTTAAGGGATCTAATGAGTGAAGGCAAGTTAAGATTTAGATATTGTAGAAGTGAAGACCAAGTTGCGGATTTTTGGACAAAGGGAGTCACAAATGATGTGTTCAAAAGATTAAGGAGCATGGGCGTGGAGAACTTGGAGCATATGAATTAAGGTGGTGTGTTAGTTGATGACTATAATAATTCAAATGCATGTAATAGACTACTTGAGGTGGATTGCAAGCTTCAGCTTCTGAAGTAAGCACTTCTAGAAAGCTAATAAAATATTTTGGTTCAGTGGTAACCGGTTACATGAGATGATGTAACCGGTTACATGATCACGAATTTAATTTCTTAGTTTGTTATTTACAGTGGTAACGGTTACATGAGATGATGTAACTGGTTACATGATTGCGTTTTATGTTTTTCAGCTTGTTTAGTTGCTTATTTTCAGAATCTCAATTATTGTAATATGCTTGTTTAAATACCATTTGTTATATACTTTGCAAAGTTAATGAAAATTTAATTTCTCACTTTCAATAATTTTGTCTAATATTCTCATATTCTCTCACTTTATCTTCTCCACAAACACTAAAACCTCTATTGATTCACAAGTTCAAGTTTTATGTTCTAAGAGATTCAACCAATCAAACCAATTGATTGAATTCAATTTTGATTACAATGTGTCATAATATTGAGAAGATTAAAGGAACTCAATTGTGATCGTTGAAAAGTAAATACGTATACATACCTGTGAATTTTTAGAACTAGAATTCAATAGCATGGGAACTTGGTGCTTTTGATTTTAAAGACTAAGATGTGATGAAATTTTATCACAAGGTTTGGAAGTTGTCTCTTTTGATCATATCATCGTATCTCTACCATCCACAACTCTAAAGCATACTTTTCACGTTTTGTTCCACTTGAGACTCAAGCACTTCACCTACAAGCAATTCCCATTTACAAAAGGAAAATACGATAATTTTAAAAGGAATAAAACATGATATTTTTAAAAGGAATAAAAGGAATAAGAGTCTAATTTGATAATTTTAAGAGACAAAAAACATATTTAACACTAGTGTTTTAAAAACCGAATCAAGCCGGTCAGTCAAACCGATCAAATTGAAAACTGGAGGGGTTACCGGTCTGATCTAATTGCTGAATTATATATGCTATTGAACCGGAGAAAACCGGTCAACACCAGAGAAAAAAAAACAAGAACCGACAATTTTAGAAAATTGGTGGTTCAAGTGGATACTCTTTTAAAATAGAATTAGACTTTATTCAAACCTTATTTGGAACAACTTTTTCCCTCTTTGCTATTATACTTGGTTTAAAATTTATTTAAATTTATATTTTGCATAATTTTGTTGTGAGTGATGATTATATTTAGAATTTGAATGTTAAAAATAAACATGTGAAATTATGATATTTTAAAATTGTAAAATTTTGTAGGTGTTCTGATATTTTTTTGAAACTAAGTCGTCTGGTTCGATCGATTTAATAAATATATAGTATTGCAATAGAGACCAGTTTATTCAACTGAGTTATCCGATTTAATTTTGATTTATTCATGCGGTTCGACCAATGACTCAGTGATTCAACTAATAAAACCAGTGACTCAATACTCTCACCGGTTTGATAACCAATCCGATTTTTAAAACACTGTTTAACCCTATCAAAAATAGGCTAAATGGTATTTACCAATTGCATCAAATCAAATAAAAAAATTGGAGGATCTAATTAAATTAGATGAAATAAATTCCATCATATTTTAATTTATGTTATTTGTAAACAATATTATTTATGAATATGTTTGATCACATATCACAGATCTAAACATACATAAATCATGAGTAAGAAATCATTGAGATCTAAATCATTTCAACAAAAATAAATAAATAAATTCAGTTAAGCTTGTCTTTTTGTTTTTGGTTTAGATTCCTCAATATTTAAGAAAGAAAAAGCTAACCTTACAAAATAAAGAATAGAAAATGCAAATAATTGGAAAAATAACAGAAAAGTCTTGCAATAAAGAACGCAGGAGATGCAAGCAAAACAAGAAAAAAGAAAAAGGACTCACCGCAAATCAAGATGGAACAAAGCATATGCGATGAAACCGAAAAGGAAGGATGTAAGGTTGCTCCTTCAATCAAGAGGACATGAGTTGATGATAAAATTGATACTTTTATAGTGAAACAAATGGGCCTATAGAGTTTGCATAAAAAAATGGGCCTATAGAGTTTCTTAATACACCTCCCAATCTTCTATCGCACCACATAAAAAAAATATATTTCCGGATGCATCAAATATATACTGAAACATCAATTATTCTGGAGGCATCATAATTTAAATTTAGTGACATTGTGTCGCACCTTTCTCATTACAACATAATTCTTAAATTAAAACAAAATAGTGGAAATTCAAAATATATTATCTCAATCTAAAACATCTCATAACTCATTCTCCAACTTGAAAATTTTATTTTTTTTGTCATTCAATCTTCATATCCCTTCCATTAACAATTTCATCTCACAATCACTTGAAAAAGTTACATCAATTTTCTATTTGATTTCCATAACTTTTACAAACTCAAAACTATTTTCCCAACATTCACATTGTTCATATTTGTAATTGTACGAAGAACACACACCTCTTAACAAAAACACTTATCCTCTTATTTCTTCTAAGCATAAATCTAAATGTCCTACAATTTTGATTGTTTGAAGAGGTGTTGAATTTTTCTGACATTAAAACATTTAAATTCTGAAGAAGAAGAAGAAGAATATTTATGTAGATGAAAGTGGAAGAATACAAAGGTTGAAGAAGATAAATATGAAATCTTATAAACTTAAGAAAACGAACGAGTTTATTTGAATTAATGATAGAATATTGATATAACATGTTTGTTGAGTCACTAATACCACATCACCATGAGTTAACATTTTTTCTCAAAATTTAACACAAGTGGTTAAATTAACTAACAAAACTCTTATTAAGAGACTAATCTACAATGTTTATGAGATAAAAAATTAAAGTAAAACCTAAAATTAAATTAAAAACTTTGACACAAATCAAGCGAAATATTTAATACTATTTTTTATTTTAAAGCTCAAACAAATTTATTTTTTAGGCTTAATTAGACATTTAGTCCTTTAACTTAATTTATGATTTCATTTTGATCTCTTAGTTAACAAACGTTATATTATTTATTTTTTTCGCACTCTGGTTTCACGACACTGGTCAATTATTATTCCCACCAAGAATCGAACTCGATATTACCTTCGTCCCTTAGCAGGAACTCGTTTACCACTGAAGCCCAAGTCCTTGGTTGATAAACGTTATATTTTAGTCTCTTAAATTTAAGCATGTTAATAAATTTAGTTCATTTTGTTAAATTTCAACTTTAAATGTGTAAGGTGGTGCAATATTATTGAGTGTTTATCATAGACCCTATTTTTTATAAAAGATTTAACCATTTGAACAGATTAAAATATATTAAAGAGTGAAGATCCATTTTGACCGCTTACAAAAATTACACAATCCAAACTAGTCTCTCACAAAAAAAAATTGATTTAATCCCTTATAAAATTTAACCGGATTCTAATTTAATAATATAAAAAAACGGATACTAATTTAATAATATCAAAAAAAGCCAAAATTGTTTCTTATAAAGAATCAAACACAAGACTTTTAAACAGCGTCTTAAGTCTTTACCACTTGATCAATATCCATTCATGACAAATAATTTTCATGATTTCTAGTAATACTAATAATTCTAAATTTAAAATAAAAATTACAAAATTTGTATAAGTGGGGTCTCGAATCTAAGTCTATTAAATGATAATCACTCTACAACTAGACAAATGATCAATTTCTATTGTTAATATTCTTAATGATGAATAGTTAACTTAATAAGTTAAAACAAACATTTACTTCTTTCAAATAACATACAAATAAATATTTACTAATTTCAAATAATACACAAATTTAAAAATAAAATTATATATTTAATCAAATAGAAATAAATTATATTTTATTTAATTGAAATTAAATAACACATAAATAAATATTTAGTTATTTCAAACTAATTCGAATTAAATAATAATTAATTAATTAAATAGTAATTCAATTAATTGTTAAAATATTTAATCAATTAATTTTTAAAATTATTTAGTTAATTCAAACTAAATAGTTATCAATTAGTTTAATAGTAATTCAATTAAATATTTATGTATTTATTTATTTCTATATTAAATAGTTGAACATTAAAATTCTATTGAATTTAACAATAAACCACTAACACCGAATATTTTTTGAAAAAATATTAAAATTCTATTGAATTTAACAATAAACCACCAACACCTAATATTTTTTTTGACATTTCATCATCTTCTTTCAACTTTTCTTTCTTCATCTTAATCCTCACCTTAAACATTCATATCAAAACGCAAAAAATTATAAAATAAACTCAAAAAATTATATCTAAAAATTAAAACAAAATAGCATCAGTGAAAAGTATGATTGGAATTAGGCTATGCTGAGTTAGACTTTGTCAAGTTTGAATCTGACCTTTTGAAAATTTTAAAGTTTAAATCTGGCTTACGGCTTATCATAGGCTTATTTTTAGGCTTGAGTCTGCATTTTCAAAAGTTTGATTAGCCTACATAAAAGTCTATTTTATTTGAACATTTGTAAATAAGAAATTCAACTAAAGTTTAAATAAACTAAGAAATTCATAGATCAAAGAATCTAAATTCTTATTTGCATTGATTTATTTATGTTTACCTATTAACATAAGTTTGAGATAATATTTATTTGAGAGAACTTATAAAAATAATTTTTGATATTTTTATAAAAAAAATTATCTTATTTTTCTAAAATTTTCAAGATAACAAAACTTTATATTTGTATTTTTATTTAAAGTACAAATACAATATAATAATAATAATAATAAAATTATTTATATTTATTTAATAGGTATTAGATAGATTTAAAAGATTTTTTAATAATTTGTGGTCTAATCTTTTTAATTAAATAGACTTAAAAAATAGTCTAAATCTTTTTTATTTAAAAATGAAGTTCGGTTGATCTAAGCCTATATAGACTAAATCGTAACCCATATATTATTAGGCTGGTTTATTTGCGGCTTCGGGAATACCTATCCGTGCGGCTTGTGGTGGTATCTTCCGGGATCATGTGGGAAATCATAAAAGTAGTTTCTCCAAGTTCATTGGAGTTGGTAATTCTTTTCTAGCAGAGCTATTATTGCGGTTGAAATTGCAAAACAGAATAATTAGTGCAACCTCTGGCTCGAGTCGGATTCAAAGCTAGTGGTTCTAGCTTTCTCTAAACCTGGTATTGTTCCATGGGAACTTCAGAATAGATGGGAGAATGTGCTTCACCATACAAACTCGATTAATTTTTTGATAACACATATATATAGGGAGGAGAATCAATGTGCGGATAGGCTGGCTAACATAGGATTATATGTAAATGATTTTATTTGGTGGGATGCTGCTCATAAGGAGATTCTAATGGACTTGTTAGAAATTCTATTGGTCTTCCCAACTATAAATTTACTCATTAAGGAGTTTTGGTTTGGTCCCCCATTCTCATTCTCTTTTCCCCTGTATCTTCATTTTGGTTTGATATATTTTGTGGGGGGCTTTGCCCACCTTATCCAAAAAAAAAAAAATCCACTGTGGTGAAAAAGGCAAAATAATATGGCTCGCATAATTAGAACTTAATTTGATCGCCTGAAACAACAGTTTCCCGCAAATCTAAATAGGAATGCCACGCTGGCAATCCGTGTCTCGTTTTCTGAACCAATCAGCTTAGAGTGCTGGGTCCTATATAATAAAATCCCACTTTTCTCAGTCTTCACTTTTCTCGCTCTCTCAAATCTAATTTTCAATTCAAAGGTTTTTAGGGTTTCTCTTTTTTCCATCTATTGAAAATGAGTTCCACTGCTACCACCAAGGGCGGAAGAGGCAAGCCAAAGGCCTCCAAATCTGTTTCAAGATCATCAAAGGCCGGTCTTCAATTTCCAGTAGGTAGAATTGCAAGATTCTTGAAGGCTGGAAAATACGCCGAACGTGTTGGTGCTGGTGCTCCCGTCTACCTCTCTGCCGTTCTCGAATATCTCGCCGCTGAGGTATGATTCCTTCTTTGTTTTGAATTTTAGTGTTTTTCTGATGTATTTGAAAATTGGAATCTCTAATTTTTAATTATTTGTGATTTAGGTTTTGGAATTGGCTGGTAATGCTGCCAGAGACAACAAGAAGACTCGTATTGTTCCGAGGCACATTCAGCTTGCTGTTAGGAATGATGAAGAACTTAGCAAGCTTTTGGGAACTGTAACCATTGCTAATGGCGGTGTATTGCCTAATATTCATAACACTTTGCTCCCTAAGAAGGCTGGAAAGGGACAAGGAGAAATTGGATCTGCTTCTCAAGAATTTTAGGGTTTCTCTGCTTCTCAACAATTTTAGTCTTAGTCTTATTGGCCGTATATCATAATGTTATTTACAAATTATTCTTTGTTCTTAAGAAAATTGAGAGCATTACAGAATTTCATTATCGTTTATTCTCGAACTTCCTTTATATTCAATTTGTATATGAGAAATCAGGAAATTTCTATCGATTAATGATACCCCACAATCGAATGAATAATAAAAGGTTGCAAACCATAAATGGAATTTAAAACAAAGTTGGAAGAGTTAACCATTTGATCAGATGCTAGGAAGTATCTTTTGAAAAGAATGATCAACACATTAATATTGGAGAATTTTGCTTTGCAAAAAAAGAGAATGACATGTGAAGGAATATAATTGTTGCAGCTAATTTTTTATGCGCTTTAGATTACCATTGGTTGCAAGCCTATATAGGATTGTGCTAAGAACCTCTTCCGCAAGGCAAAACAAGAGGGGAAAGGGGTTTCCCTTGTCCAACCCCTCTCTTACAGTTGAAAAAACTTTTAGAGGCACCATTGATGAAATTGAAAGAAAGGCAGAATATTTTGGATCCAATTACGAAAAACAGAGTTGAAGCCAAACTTGTGCAAAACATACCACAAGAAACTCCAATTAATAGTATCAAAACTTTAGTAATGTCCACTTTGAGAGCATTGTTGCCACCAAAAATTTTGCCGTGTAAATGATTAATGGCTTTTGAAGCTGTGTAGACGCAATCCTTAATGCATCTTCTTTTGATAAAACCTCTTTGTTATTTTGAAATTAAATTGAAAGAGCAAGCCCATCTGCCAAGATCTTAGTGACTATCTTGAATTTGAATTTGGCCAAAGCAATTGGTCGAAAAGAATTCACAGAATCATCATCCTTGTATTTAAGCAAGAGAATGATGTTATTAGCATTATACTTGGGCAAAATCCATCGGACCTGAAGAATTGAATGATTGCACCAATAACCTCCTTCTCAATGATGGACCAAAAAGAATGATAGAAAAACCCCACAAAAACCATAAGGACCAGAAGCACCGACCTTATTGAAATTGAAAAAACTTTCTTAATTTCATCTTCAAAGGGAATATCGGCCAGGTATTTGTTCATATTAGCATCCATCAAGTTAGGAATCACCCCATCCACTAATGAGAAGTCATTGGGAGTACATGTTTTAAAACGGAAAAGGTTGGTGAAATAACTAACAACATGAGCTTCCATTTCATCTGGATCATGAAGAGTGCCTTCAGCAGTTTTTATGTGGGTTATGGTGTTTTTGGCCTTTTTGATTTTAGAACATTTATGGAAGTAAGAAGTAATTTTGTCACCCTCCATATGCCACTTGATTTTAACCTTATCTTTCCAAAAAATTTCCTCCATAGAAAGAACTTTCTCTAACTCATGTTGAGACAAAATTTCTTGATCCTTAATATCCTTGTTGGTGCCATTTCCAATGAGTTGGATGTTAGCAAGAGAGGCATAAGCATTTTTAACAAGGACATGAATATTACCAAAAACATCCTTGTTCCAAGTTTTGAGATCAAATTTGAGCAACTGTAACTTCTTTGACATGACATACATTGGACAACGAATGACTTGAACAGACCAATTTTTAGCAATGAAAGCCTCGCATCTTTCATGAAGAGTCCACATTTCTAAAAACTTGAAATTGAAAAAATGTTGACTCTGGGAGAAACTAAATTCAAGGAGAAGAGGATAATGATCTGATCTAAGCCTATTAAGGGTAGAAACTGTCATATTGATTGTGTTGGAAAGCTAAGATTGGTAAAATGAAATCTATCAAATTAAAACGAAACAAACCTCCTTTGAGTTCATTAGAGATTTAGAGCCAGTGAAAAGAGTTGTCATCTTGTTCATCGTGTTGAGGGAGAGAAGAGTTCCATGAAAGTGATTCGAGACGGTCGAGTATGGACAACTGCCCCACTTAACCAGGTGTTGGCTCTGCCACTGGTTTCAAGTTTCAACAATCATAAAGTTCAAATCACCAATATGAAAATTGATACTTTTATCATTATATACTAAAAATTCAAAAAATGAATTTATTTATTACCGATTAGTAAAGAAGTCCAAGCAATTTGTTCATCAAGCGTTTTTATTAAAATTTCGAAAACTACATTTACCTCATCCGAGGTTTGTTAAAATATATGCTCTTATCTCCTTTAAATTTACATATAACAACATAAATTTCTAGTGACAAGAAAGAAAAAAAAAAGTCCAAATACCACCTACAAATATGGTGTTTGGCTCACTATTAACTATAGAAGGTGTTGGTATTATTTGTATAGGCTTCCAAAAAAGTTAATGGATATTTTAAAAATACAAAAATATGGGTAATTTCCCCTTAAAATTTAAAATGAAATAGCAACTATCAAAAAGTAAATAATAATATGGCGCGCATATATAGTTTTATTTTCTAAAACTTTAAGAATAGCTTCGCGCGTATCTGAGTGGGAATGCCACGCTGGCAATCCGCGCCTCACTTTCTCAACCAATCACCGCAGAGTATTTCGCCCTATTTAATAAAATTCCACCGATTGATTTTTCAATCCGTACTCGTCTTCTCAGTCTTCACTCTTCTCGCTCTCTCAAATCTAATTTCCAATTCAAAGATTTTTAGGTTTTCTCTTTTCTCCATCAATTGAAAATGAGTTCCACTGCTACAACCAAGGGTGGAAGAGGCAAGCCGAAGGCCTCCAAATCTGTTTCAAGATCCTCAAAGGCCGGACTTCAATTTCCAGTAGGTAGAATTGCAAGATTCTTGAAGGCCGGAAAATATGCCGAACGTGTTGGTGCCGGTGCTCCTGTCTACCTCTCCGCCGTTCTTGAATATCTCGCCGCTGAGGTATGTTTCTTTTTGGTTTAGATTAGATCAATTATGATTGCAATGTTTTGAATATTAGGGTTTTATTATTGTGTTTGAAAATTGGAATCTCAATTTTTCAATTATGTGTGATTTAGGTTTTGGAATTGGCTGGGAATGCTGCTAGGGACAACAAGAAGACTCGTATTGTTCCAAGGCATATTCAACTTGCTGTTAGGAATGATGAAGAACTTAGCAAGCTTTTGGGAACTGTAACCATTGCTAATGGCGGCGTTTTGCCCAATATTCATAACACTTTGCTCCCTAAGAAAGCTGGAAAAGGACAAGGAGAAATTGGATCTGCTTCTCAAGAATTTTAGGAATTCTGTGTTTTTTTAGTAGTCATAGTTTTATTTTGACAAAATATCATAAGCAACTTAAAACATATTTTTGTTCTTAAGTAAATTGAAAGTCTATTCTAAATGTTAAAATTCTGCCAAAATAATAATTTTGTTGAACGAACGCTAAACTTGTATTAAAAACTATGGGACCATAATTGAATATCTTAATAAGAAATACTCCCTCCGTTTTTTATTATAAGTCGTTTTAGACTTTTCACACAGGTTAAGAAAAATAATAATTGTTGTATGAAAATTTTTACAAAATTATCCTTCATTAATGACATATGGAAGATAAATTTATATAATTGAAAGGAGAGAGAATAATAAATATTTAAGGATATAATAGGAAAAATAGTATTAATTATTTATTGAAATTGTAAAGCGACTTATATTTAAATACAATTTTTTTTTCTAAAACGACTTATAATAAAACGGGAGTATATATGAATGTTTCTTTTTAAGGTTTCATTATGGTTTAATCTATATCACGTGTACTCGAATTTCACAAACTTAGATTGGCACTAATTTATCATTACACACTTGTTGAAAAATGTTTCATAGAGAAATTAATTTAAAAAAAAAATGAATTCTTAGTAGGATTACTATGTTTTTCTAATGAACAAGTTTCAATTAAAAAATTACATAAATGCTTATTTATGACAATGTCTACGTATCTTTTTTTAAGAAAAGTAATCTAATTTAAATAGAGGTTGCAATAGAGTTTATAGTTTCTTTAAAATAAAGCGCAGCATTATCGGAATTTTTTATTGACCTACTACCTTAACTACCACTCTTTTCATCAATAATTTCAAAATACTATGGTTTCAAAAAGTTTCAATAGTTAATAAAAGAATCTCCACCAATAGGATGGATGGAAGAGTGTAAAATAAATAGTATGGGTGTTTGCGGTACAGTTTGGACAGTTTTGACTTAAAAAATCATCTGAATCGCAAGAGAAAAAATGTGTGGTTCGGTTTGGTTCGGTTAACTTTTAGAAATAAAATAAAATCAAACCAAACTAATGCGGTTTGAATTGGTTCAATTGGTTCGGTTTTTTTATCAAAAATTATTGAGTCATACATTCACATATAGATTACAACATAATTTTGTATTTAGTCATTTATGGGTTATCAAATAATAACAAAACTTATCATATTTGGATAACAACTTTCCATTCAATATACAAAAATAATATTAGATAAAATTGAAATAAAAAACATAAAAGAGTAGCATAAAAAATATAAAAAAAAAATTATAATGAAATAGAAAAAAAGAGGAAATGAAAGATTAGAGAAGAAGAGAGGAGAGATTAAATAAGAGGAACATTATAAACGTAATTGTAACAGAGAACAGTAGAATAAAAATAATAGATGAAAAAGAAAGAATTTAAAAGATGAAAGACTAGAAAAGAATAAGTGATGTGTACTTAGAAAAGAAGATGAGAAGAAGGCGCAATATCGATATGAGAGCTTTGAGAAGACTTAAATTGAAACCTTAAGTGAGAGGAAGAGAAAATATTCGTAATCGTAAAGGCTAAGGCATAATAGGATTGTGTTTTGGTTGGATATAAGTTAATTGAAGTTTGAGGTTGTAACATAATACGGTTTGGTTCAGTTTGTAAAATACAAACCGCGCAGTTTGTTAAAAAATGGCCCAAAAACATCCGAACCAAATGCATTTTTTCGGTTTCGGTTTGGTTAGGTTTGATTTTGCGGTTTTCTGTTGGGTCGGATTCGTTTTGAGCACCCATAATAAATAGGGTCCGCCAAATAAATGTTGAAAGAAAAGACTCGGTCCATTGATATGACTGAAGCCTCTTAAACACGACTTTTTTAAAATCAATAATTAAATTCATATTGATATTTAAAATAAAATATGAATTATAATTAATTTAATATTTTTTAAATAAACATGAGTTATAATTAATTTAATGTCTTTTTAATGATTTATAATAAAAATATTTTATATAATTAACATATATTTATGTGATAAATAAAACAAAAATAATAATTCAATTAAAACAAAAAAGTTATGGATAAAATTATTTATTTATTACATAAAAATAAGATACGATATTTAGTGGCGATTTTGACCTGGTCGGTGTAACAAATGATTGGTTCGAGCCCAATTCTCGTAGACATTCTATGAGACACTTCATCATTTGATGGCTAAGTAGAATGTATCACATCATATCCACGATCATACAATTTGTCGACCATTTCTTCACCGATAAAGTCAGTCGTCGTCGCACTGCCATAACTTAATTTGGTTTCCTCGTTATTCTAGTTTTGGTGGGTGGTGGTTGGTAGGCATTGGGCTTTGCATGAGGACATAATACTCTTTTGGTGAACTTGAGGTAAATTGTTGTGACTGAAAAAAAGACATTTGTTGTTGGGGTGTTTGGTAGTTGTGGTATTGTGGTTGGATGTATGATGTAGATAGGTTATGTTGGATAGGGGATGGTTGTGTTTGGGTGTGTTTTAGTGTTTGGTAGTTGTGGTATTGTGGTTGAATGTATCATGTAGATGGGTTATGTTGGATAGTGGGAGGTTGTGGAAATGGTGTTTATGGTTTGGTGTATGATGTATATGAGTTTCGTTGATGATGGTGTTAACCTGGGGTATAAGTTGGTTGTGTTGTAATGAAAGGTTGTTGGGTGTTAAAGAAATGTTGTTGGGTGTTCGTGAATGGTTATTGAATATTATTAATGAAAGGTTGTCGAGTTTGTTGGAAGTTTGAAGATGAGGGTTAGTTACAAGGGTCAAATCACTACTACGGAAAATCCATTTAACAACGATTGGAAAGTAAATATAATTACGCGGGTCCATGCGTTGTTATGTAGAGTGTTGTTGTAAATGAGTTACTTACAATCACGGTCTTGGAACCGTTGTTATATTATAGAAAAGCGTGCGCAATATCACAACGGTTATTTAATCCAACCGTTGTGATAGACCTAATGGTCTCAAGTTCAATTCTCAGCAGCGACATTTTCGGAACATAAATTACAATTCATCACGATTATGTTAGATAACAGTTGTGGTAAGTACCCATAGTTTATTATATACTAAGTAGATTGCTTGTTTTTCCATACACCTCATTAAAGAAATACAACCATTCAAATTGATGAATTATATAATATGAAAATTAAACTATTCTTGAAAGCCAGCTTAAAACAAACTACCATTTACTAAATTGCATGCCTCTCATCATTCATTTTCCGCTTTATAACACATAAAATGTGCTTCGATGGTATTATCCATTCATTGCATCGATTTCTTCGATTCTACTTTAATTTGAACAACATTAATTTATTGGCTGGGTCTACATCATTATCGTTGCTTATCATCGTGATTGTTATGATGACTTATCATCATAACAATCACGATGATAAGCGATGACAATGAGGTAGATTTAGTCAATAAATTAGATTTTATTCTAATTAAATTATAAGAGAAGATATCGATGTAATGAAGGAATCAAGCCTTTGATTCACATTATAATGCTAAAGGGCGTGAAACAAATGATGAGAAGGATGCAATTCAGATAACATTGATTTATATAAGTTGGTTTTCAAATACAACTTAATTTTCAGATTATAAGTTTCTATCTCAATTTAAATGAATGTATTTCCAGTGAAAGATTAATGAAACAAACAATCTTATGCAGCATATAATAAACTATACTTCATTCATTGTCAACCTGTATAAAAATTAAAAGAACAAAATATTGGTAAGTCACAAAAAGCCTATTTTCTTGTGAATTAGCAATGTTTTATTCTTGTTTTGAGAACATTTGTCAACAACAACAACAACACAACAAATACATGCAACAACATAAAAAAAAACATACATTTTATAAACAAAACAATAATAGCATACAACATCACAAGATATACTAAATTGTTTCAACAACACACCTTTTATTGAAAATGATTGTGGAACTGTAACAAATTAAGAAGTTCATCTAGTTTGTGATGTTATAAAAAAGAAATACAAGGTGGATGAAGTTTCCACAATAACTTCATACTTCTTGTATTTTGTTTCTATAGCAACGCAGACCATATGTACTATAGCCACGCACACTCTTTGTTAAGGTGATGAAGACGAATTTGAAAAAAATCATGTCAACAAACATTTATCTACATTTATCAACATAAATATATAACAACATCAAAGCTAATGACAATAAAGAAGAGAAAAATATTATGAAAATCCTATGAAACATAACAACAACGTTCACGAAAACGGGAGTATAAGGAAGAAGAAGAATACCTTCATGTATGAAGAACAAGATGGACGTTTATTCAGTAGAATAGGAAAGATAATGACGAATAAGAGAAAAAATGAGTACTAGAATTTTGCTGTCAAAGATACGGCGATATTGTCCAGAAGGGAAAGATTATTCGCTTATATATAGGTAAAATTGTCACAACGGTTTTCATTACCAATCGTAGTGATATCCCTTTTATATATATTTTTAAACTAAATAAAAAAAGAAAATTCACTCCTTAACGTTAAAGGATTAAAAAATTTAGGACACTGAGGTTCGGACCCATGAAAGATGGATTTTATCACCACGGTGAGAATAACAATCGTTATTATATCCTAACAAATTTTAATTTAAAAATAAAACAAATATTAGTGCATGAGAATAAGAATCTATTTTGTGATGGATACAAATTTGACACATATGCATACCATTCCATGTATTATCTGCTAGGTTTATATTCTCCTGACATGATTTTGCCTTGTAAAACACTGCTATGGCGATTTTGCGATGGACGATGCTTTTGTTTGTAATGGTTTTTCCAATTACTGAATTGCCATTGATCGTTCACTTAACTTCCATGATACTCATCCATGTACTTTGGAGGACCCGATATGTCTTGTTGAATGCCAAATTGGAGTTTAACCCTATCTGAATGATGCATTTCAACAAAAGTGAAGCAAATTATAAAAAAAATTGAACTTCACACGTCATTATTAGTTAGATCCAAATCTTCAAGTCCGGGATAGGGCCTCCATGTAAATTGTTACATAAATTCAAATGATTAGTTAAAAAATAATATAAATTATAAGTATTAATTAAGTTAAGTCTTGAAGATATTACATCAACCGACTCAAAATGATCGATGAACACCCGATATCCAGGAGCACAATGATAGTGAGCTTTTTTTTCGTAATTCATCCCATATGCGGACCACCTAAAAAAGAAATAGTTATTACTTAAAAAATATGCATAATAAACATGTTTATTAAAAAATGATTGAAACTTACTTGGAAAATATGGAATTTGGCATGGGTTAGGATTCATTGGCGCCAGTCTTGGCATGCTCGATCATCCCCAATCTTGAAGTAAGACTGCACAATCAGCAAAATTATGCGTATCTTTTTAACGCATCTACACAAGTGTCTGTATAGATGCGCTAAAGTTGCAGCTCCCCAACTATACTTACCTATTTAATTAAACTCGGATAATAATGGTAAATACTGAAAATGTATAGTGTTACCATTAATATTAGGAAATAATAAACCAGCGAAAAGCAACAAAATGTAAAATCTAGCTTTCCTAAGTAATTCTTTGACTGTGGAATTAGTGTCTAACTCAATGGCGTCACATTTTTCCAGAGCAAAGTTATTTTAATGAATTGGCCTTTTCTTATGCGTCCGTCGGTTTTTCATCCAATAGTTCTTCAGCCTTAGAATAGGCCACACTTGTTTGGTCAACAACTTCGATACCATTGACACGTAAAACCAACATCATGTGGACATCTTCTAGTGTGACTGTGCATTCACATATTGGATGATGGAACGTGTGTGTTTCTAGTCTCCACCTTTTGCATAAGAAGAGAATAAATTTTTTATCTACACCATATAAGGTTATGTTGATAACATGACCAAATTCTGCTTGTATCAAATACGAACAAATCATGTCATTGACTGGCACAAATGTATGTGAACAAAGTTGAAATTTTCTTTCATCCTAAAAACAATTATAACAAACAATGACAATTTTAATCAACTAGAACAAGTCGTGGCATTTTATCATTAAAAAAATAACAAACATAGACAAATTAAAATTAACAATGAAACATATATAAAACTAAAAGAAAAAAAATATTAGACAATTTAAAATTATAATAAACTAAAAATTATGAGTAAGAAAGACACTTAAATATGCGGCAGTGTCTGTTGGTGTTCCTCGATGCTCTTCTCCATAAGTTAACAAAGACATTTTCTCAACATGATTGCAAATATATATAATGTAGGTAAGAAAATGTTAGATGATTGTGTAGGAAGAAAATGTTGTGTAGTAAAAATTGAAATGAGGAAGGTATTTATGGGGGATTTTAGAGGTAAAAATAAAAATAGTTTGTTGAAGAAGTTAATAAAGGGATTTAATGGTGTTTGATTGCATGAATTGGTCGTAGGGAGGTCCGCACCTGTAATAGGCGGAGGCATTAAAGTTGTTATGACTTTCGCTCATGCAATGGGAGGAAGAGTGACATTTTTATTGAGCATTTATCGTAGTCCGCACCTGTAATGCGCGGAAGCATTAAATTTTTGTTGACTTTCACTACTGCATTGTCGAGGTGTTGAAAATTTCTGATTTCCAAAACTGCGTTGGGCGGAGTAGTGCAAATGGAATTAATACCAGCATACGAAATAGTATTTTATCATTTACTCAAAAGACAACGCATCTATTTAATATACACTCTTGCTCCAATTTTTTTTCATCAGATCAATACATTTTCCTTAGTTGTTCACACAATTCACCAGATCAACAAATTTTCAGTATTGTTGTTGAAAAAATACATCATTTCGCTATAGTATGTAGTGAATACTGATCACAAAGTAGAGATTCAAACAACTGATGATGTTGGCGTTATATTTGAAAATACAAAAATTTGTCATTTCAAGTTAAGCAGAAATGTTAACTTTGAATACTTGAGGGGTAGGATAGAATAAAAGCTTTAATCTGGATGAATTTCACAAATTATTTGTCGAAATTTTGTTCATTTAAGAAATAATCATGTGAAATATGTTCCACTGATGGTCCGAGACGACGATGATGTCGAAACAATGTTTGGGAATCATGAATTATCTGGTTTTTATTTCATTGATTTATACATAAAATTTCAACAATGTCAACAATCTTAGTTATCACATATTATGAATGAATGAGAAGAAGAGACTCCACAAATAATTCCCAACAAATATGTTGAAGACGATGATGAAGAAACTGATGCACAAGTTGATGATTTGTTTACTTATTTATTCGAAGAAGGCGACCATGTCAAGCCAGATGCAATCAATAAAGATGAATAACACATTCCAATTGGGAATGTATTCTATCCACCTCCACGCATGACAATACTGTGCTTAACTATAAACCAATCATCATTTGAATGGCCATGCAATCCCCGTCTTCCGATGGAGGGTGACATAGTCGTGGGCAACTAGTTAAAAAAACAAAGCTAATTGTGTTATGTCCATCTCTAAATATCACATGAAACACTGTATTAATTTCAAGGTGAATATTTATAACAAGAAGAGATATCAAATATGCTATAGAAACCCTATGTACAAGTTTCGTCTTTTGGCGTCCTATAGAAAAAGAAATGACCTATGGGAGATAAGCATTATGAACCCCCTGCACAGTTGTTCAACAACTATCTTTAATCATGATCATCAAAAACTTAGCTCTCAACTGATGTGTAAACGTTTAATGCTCCTTGTAGATAAGGATTCATCAACCAAGGTGAACGTATTTATCAGTAAAATTGTTTCTGAATTCAAATTCACTCTGTCGTGCAGAAAAAATGGATTGCAAGGAATAAAGCAATTAAATAGGTATGCGATAACTGAAAGAAATCATATAGTGACCTTACACATCACTTGTTAGCACTTAAGAAATTTGTTCCTGGTACGGTGGTTAAATTGCAAACACTTCCCATATATACAGATGAAAAAACTGTTGTCAATGGGAAATAAATACCGACTATTATGGGCATTCCAACCATGCATAAAAGGCTTTGCATATTGAAAACCTATACTTAAGATTGATGGTACCTGGTTGTATGGTAAGTACAAGGGTACTCTACTAATGGCGGTAGCACAAGATGGCAACAATAATATTTTCCAAGTTGCTTTTGCTCTTGTGGAGGGTGAGACAATGGATGGTTGGTGTTCTTTCTAAAGAAATTGTGAATACACTTGAGAAAGACCATAGGAAATCAGAATCAACAATTTGGAGCATCAATCCTCGATCCTTCGAATTTGATGCTTGTGAATCTTTCTCCTTTCCTTGTCAAGAAAGCTACCATGTCAATGGATAACTAAACTTCTCTTGTATAAAGATTAAATGTAATCAAACTTCGCTTGTATGTATTTCCTTTAATCTTTTGTGTGTGAACAACTTGATAATCAATATAGATGATAATATTTTCTTTTATTGAATATTTATGGTTTAAAGGATTGTGAGATATATCTTTTAGGTCTTGATAAATGTTAGTATCTACCAAAGACCAAGTCTAGATATGAAAGTGGAATTTAATATTCACTTTGCATAGGTTCGTAAATGTTATTTGTGTTGTTTAATAGATTGAGATATCATCAATTAAACAATACAATAAAAATCACAATAACGTCTTATACATAAGCGGTATGGATGAGAGATACGTGGCTATATTGGTTATAAACAAATTCATATGCTTTAATAATCGAATACATACAAAATAGGTTGATGAGATATAGTCTTGATATGCCTTTTAAAATATCTTTCTATAAATTTACTTATTGCTACAAACTTTTATGAATGTTACTTTTACCAAACCAAAACCAAACGAAACCCTCACTTAAAGCATTATAAATTGTAGAACGGAGGTAATATGACTTCAATCTCTATGGGTACGATAAAAAAATACCTATCGAGAATTATTCTCAACACCTTCTTTGTAGTCTTTTGCTTCTTTGTAGAGTGTGTAGTATTTTCCTTCTTAGCTCTAAACCTGGATGCTTATGCTTCCAATTACCATAAAGATGTTTAACACAAAGTCTATGCACCACATGGAAACATAAGTTTTGGATAGTAGAAACAACCCCTATCACATGTAATGGAACACAACATTAATAACAGAGAAAAAATTACATCAACAAATTACAAAAGACATTATGAATAAAGTCATATACCTTATGTTGGTAAAAAATAAAGCCATAAGCTCTTTGATTGAATGCACTTAAATCTTCTAGAAGAAGATGCAAAAATCAGTCCCATGAATTTTTGGTCTCTGCTTCAACCACTGCATATGCAATTGAAAATATTTGGTTGTTACCATCTCTGCCTACAACTGACATCAATTGGCCACCATATTACCCCTTCAAAAAGCAAGCATCCAAGTAAATGAGTGGCATACGATTGTTGGCAAATCTTGACTTACAAGCATCAAAAGAAATATATATTCTCTCGAAGACACGACTTCCATTATTTTATGCAAATTTTATTACAACAGTACTATTGGGATTTGACTTCAGTAATTTCTATGTATAAATTTTCAAATGACTAAATTGGTCAAAACCAACACCTTGAATAAGATATAATGGCCTAATTTAACCATGAATGCTTGATCTGATGATATCTTCACTCCTCACCTCTGAAGTACTTCAGCCACTAAACTAGTTGGCTTTATATAAGGACCGTGCCTTAGCACATGTGCAAACCTTTTAGCGATCCAATTTTTCTTTGCATTCATATTATCTACAGTTCTGCAACATGTATGCTCACTATGATAACTAATAATTTGCCAATATTGCTGTCCATTCCTCTTACTGATCCTTATGTAAAACTTACAACCACCCATACACCTAATTGCAACCCTCTCAACATCATTTTTCTTAATGAACACATTTTTTTGTTTTCCATTCCATATTCTTTGACTGCATCGCTTATTGTTACCTTGTTTGTAAACATCATTCCTAATTTGAAAGCACATCCCTCACCAGTCTTATATGTTGGAAACTTTGATACATCTTCTTCAATGTCACTTCTAGGGGGTGTGTATAAATGATCCTCGTCTTCATGTTGC
Source organism: Vicia villosa (assembly GCF_029867415.1). Lineage (NCBI taxonomy): Eukaryota > Viridiplantae > Streptophyta > Magnoliopsida > Fabales > Fabaceae > Vicia > Vicia villosa. The sequence continues at coordinate 154,215,263 of NC_081185.1, forward strand.
AAATTTATTCCACTAGAAACCTCACCTAATGTCCCAGGAGGTGGAACTTTGGTCCAATCCATATCCTCACAAAAATCATTATCTTCACTAAGCTCATCTTCACAGTTCGACTCATTCACAGTAGGATGTGCATTAGAATCTTCATAGTTAGGCTGATTTACAATAGGTTGGTCATAAAAATGTTCACAGTTAGGTTCACTCACATCATATTGGTCATTAACATGTTCACCATTTGGCTCACTCACAATAGGTTGGTCATCACCATCTTCGTAGTTAGGCTCACTCACAACATTTTGATCATTACTTACTGTATCATTAGACACATTCACTCCAATACATTCTACATCATCATTAACAATTATATTATCCAATTCACTTGGATCCACAATCTCAAAGGGTGTATACACATTGTGCTTAACATAAACATCTATCACCTTCTGGCCTAAAAACAAACTGGGGCACATCCTTATCATTGTTTAATGGATTAAGACCATGAGTAAAGCTTAATATGGGGTTCCTATACCATATATTATTAATGTCTACATAAGCATAACTTTAAATCAGTCCCTCCAGATCCATATATGACACGAAATCAACATCTCGCTTCCAATCCATTTCAGTTACCTCTCTATCAACATACAACTTAACAGGTTCTGTTAAAAATCTACCCATACGGTGAAGTCTTAACCTAACTTTAGTCTCTTGACTTGGCATGCGAAATAACAATTTTGAAATACAATTTTAATAAGTTAAATCACAAACAAACATAACTAAACTTGGTGGACCACAAAAAGACACAAAGAAACATGGTGGGCCACAAACAAACACAAAGATACACGGTGGACCACAAACAACACGAATAAACACGGTGGACCATACATTACAATATATAACTGCCACATTAAGCATAACATTCCAAAAGAGACATGAAAACATACCTTAAGCAAAATTTTACTGGTCCATTAGTGATATTCAATCTCCCTCTAATCGTTTCGGTTGAAAAATGTGTAAGCTTGCAACATTGATGGAAACAAAAGAGGATCAGGATTAAGGTTCTTAGTTTCTCACCCCAAATTGTCCTCGTGCCCTAGATGCAATGTTTAAGTGCAAAATGGAGAAGCCTGTAACATTGATGGAAACGAAAGAGTTTTAGGTTTAAGTGATGAAATCGTCCTCTCACCCTAGATTTCTATTTAAGTCAATTACAAATAAATAAAATTGTTTTTTAAAAAATGAGAATGAATTTTAATATTTATAATGGATTTTTGAAAATAAAAAATAAACATATTTGACGCGGCTGCACAAATCCCTTGCCATGCCATTAATGAAGCATTCAGATGGAGGGGGGACCACAAAAATCCCAAGTGAGATAAGGTCTAAAATATAAGGTCTAAAATTTCATAAAATTGAAAATAGGAGGACCGAAATTCCATTTAACCTTATTTATTTGGCTTAAATATACTCTTAGTCCTCGTGTTTTGATCAACTTAAGAAAATGGTCATGCCTTTTCCAAATCAACGAAATCGGTCCTTATCTCTATTTTCCCCATTCAAAAACGCTGATGTGGCCGAAAAACACATACATGGCAGTGCTTATTTAGAAAATCACATTTTAAAATTTAGAATAATTATTTTTTAATTATGGGAAAAACATTTTAACAATTTAACATTTCATTAATACCTTAAAACATCCTTAAAATCCATTTCACAAACACCCTAAACCATTTTGACATCCTGCAAAATACGATCCATAGAACCGAGAAAGACACTTTCTTCAATCATTGTAACAACTTTGTTCCTTCCTTCCATCAAAATGTTGTAACAAGTACGAGTGAAGAGAATAACATGACATCCAAGGGAAGATAAGAGCAACTGAAATACACATTCAGGCATGTAACAAGTCTTATAAATCAGGGTTTAAAAATTAGGACATCTAAACAATCCTAAACATAACACCTAAACAAGATCATCTAAAAAATCCTTCCTAGACCAGAATATTTAAACAATCCTTACTAAACATAACACCTAAACAAGACCATCTAAATAGCATCCTTCAATTCTTGAAGGTAACAATGCAGAGAAATCCCACGGTGACCACAACAGATGCAACAACCAATCCTTGGCAAAACTTTAGTTTCTTCTTCAAATCCTCATCTTGTTTCAGATTCATATCATCCTTCTTCTTAAGTTCAGTAATTCTCTTAATTGGTGACAAAATAACCTCATTTGCACGCACAAATATTTCTTCGTCGTACCAATTGAAGAAATTACATCACTTTCTTCCCTGCAACTGCATTCACAAACAAGATTGACATTGTTAAAATGCGCCCAGATTCCCAGACATCACATGCACAAACAAACTAACAACTGAATTTACCTTGTATAACCCACAACCATTAAACCTCCTCCCAGGATTCTCAATAGTCCACGAAGTAGTGAGAGGTGAATCAAGGTCACATAAGCAACTAAGTTCTCATCTTCGTGAAGCACAACTATTACTCGACACATAATATGCTTGTGACATTTATGAAGACAAAGATAACGAGGAAGACGAGGATGAAGAACAACGTTTCTGAAGAGGATAGTAACATTTTTGAAGAAGACGACTTAACTTGGAGAACTGAAGGAAGACGAGGGTGGGAACAACGTTTATGAACCAATTTAGAGATTAGGGTTGTATCAAATTTTCATATTTTTTCAAATGTTTTATTTTATGAAATATGAGATTAAATTTTAAAATGTGATTTTCAAATAAGCACTGCCATATACGTGTTTTGTTTGCCACATCACCGTTTTTGAAGGGGAGAAATGGAGATAAAGACCAATTTCGCTAATTTGGAAAAGTCACAACTATTTTCTAATATTAGACTCTTCCCTAATAATATTGATAATATTGATATTCTTATTATCTTATAGTTTAAGGGAGCAAATTTAAATATTTACTCACCCTTTCAATTAATTTTCACCTCAATAAAAAAATAGTCGTAATTTATTTTCAAAAATTAAAACCGCATCCGAGGAAATAATAGGGCGCGGCTAGTTCGAAAGTTCCTGAAAATAAAATGTAAGGAAATAGTTTCCCGCGAGGCTGAGTTAAACGACACGCTGGCAATCCGTGTCTCACATTTTCAACCAATCATCACAGTCTAAGGACTCCTATATATTAACAAGCGAAGCTCCAAATAATCTATTATTGCTTTCTCACTCTTCTTCAGTATTTTCGTCTTCTCAATTCCAATCTCGAATTAAAGTTCTAGGGTTTCGCTTTTTTCAATCAACAGAAAAAATGAGTTCTACAACCAAGGGTGGAAGGGGCAAGCCAAAGGCCTCCAAATCTGTTTCAAGATCCTCAAAGGCCGGTCTTCAATTTCCAGTCGGTAGAATTGCAAGATTCTTGAAGGCTGGAAAATACGCCGAACGTGTTGGTGCCGGTGCTCCTGTGTACCTCTCCGCCGTTCTTGAATATCTTGCCGCTGAGGTATGTTTCATTTTATTATATCTCCGGGCCTTATGGTTTTTGAATTTTAGGGTTTATTGATGTATTTGTAAACTGTAGTCTCAATTCTTCGATTTTTGTGATATAGGTTTTGGAATTGGCTGGGAATGCTGCTAGGGACAACAAGAAGAACCGAATTGTTCCAAGGCACATTCAACTTGCTGTTAGGAACGATGAGGAACTCAGCAAGCTATTGGGGGCTGTAACCATTGCCAATGGTGGTGTTTTGCCTAATATTCACTCGACTTTACTTCCTAAGAAGGTTGGAAAGGGGAAAGGAGAAATTGGATCTGCTTCTCAAGAATTTTAGGGTTTCTGTTTGTTATTGAGTAGTTGTAGTAGTTTTAATTTGCCGTGTAGTTGTAACATACAATTTTTGGGTTTATGTTTCTGATAACAAAGAAATCCAGCTTCTCTATGGAGTTGGTAGTTTCTGTACTATAACCTTTCAAGGAGATTAAACGAAAACATTGTTTCATCAAATATAATTGAATTACTATTTTGTTTTATATAATTCTTTTTGCCAACGCTTTAAGTATCTTGCCCTGCTCAGCTCTACAGACCAAATGACATTTGACCTTAAGTTAGCTTTGCCATTATCATATTGCATGTAGATGTGAAATGAATCCTTTATCTTTCTATCACCCCTCTTTAGGCGATTTTAATTGAGAGAAGTGAGAAAGGGAAGAAAATTAGGGTGAACATGGTGTGTTTGTGAGAGTGAGATAGATGGAAAGGGTACAACCCTCCAAAACACTCGCTGTTGGCTAAGTTTTGCTTCTTTATGATTGAAAGAATCAATCTCACCGTCTGAACAACTGCAGTGGAATGAGTCCACTAAACAATCTTGCATTTTTCCCAATGTTGTCACGGAATTGGATTCTCTCACGTGCATCCCTAATACTGATAGAATACAAGTTGTCTTGTTCTAATAAAATGCTTTCAAATTTTTTATCCAGAGGTTTCTGGTCGTCTCACGCTAGTGTAACATATTACACCTTCTCCCCCCAACACTAAGTTTACACCATCTCTTAAAAGCTTGATTTAGAGAACTACTGCCATCGGGTAAAACATGCAATCAAAAGCTTCTTATGTAGTGCCAACGGGTAAAACATGCAATCAAAAGCTTACGATCTCGGTAAGATTCTTGCTTAATCCAACAATTCCAATCAAGTTTGATCCATTTGATGATATGACTCAGAATCGAATTTCTCCTAAATTTGAACTATGGGAACAACAAGATCAACTACTCTTCACATTGAATGCAATTAATCAGTGTTTTAAAAATCGGACCGGTCATCAAACCGGTGAGAGTATTGAGACATTAACTTGGTTGAATAACCCGATCTCTATTGTAAAACTATATATTTATTAAATAAATTGAATCAGATGACTTGATGGTTGATCTCTAACAAATGTCACGACACCTACAAAAGTTTAAAATTTCAAAATATCATAATTTCACATGGTTATTCTTTACATCCAAATTCTAAAAATAATCATCACTCACAATAAAATAATACAAAATATAAATTTAAATAAATTTTAAACTAAGTCTAATCGCAAAAAGGGGAAAAGTTGTTTCATATACATTTTGAATAAAGTCTAATTATATTTTCATTATATTTTTTAATAAAAATTATGAGAAAGACGTCGTTTTGTGTTGAATAAATAACACGCATTTGAACCGTCGGTTTTCTAAAAATGTCGGTTCACCGATTTTTTTCCTGATTTCGACCGGTTTTGGCTGGTTCTCACCGGTTCAATAACATACTCGGTCCAACAATCAAACCAAATTGATGACCACTCCGGTTCCCGGTCTGGTCTGATTGGCTCGGTCCGATTTTTTAAATACTGCAATCAACTATTTCTTTTGATATACTTCATCATGTCAATGGATGCAATAGTTCATTGATGCTTTGGGACAACATTCATGCATACTTTCAACAACACACAACGACATAGCTCAACCAACTTCAATTTGAACTTAGGCACACGAAGCTAGAAAACTGAAAAAAAAAACACAATTTTTGAGTTCTTCCATCGTGTTTAAATATTGATTGGATATACCAAGGCTTGGTGAAGTGATTTCATCACATAAACACCTTGATGTTATCCTCGAAGGATTACCTCAAGATTTCAAATATATAATCAACTTCATCATAATAAAATTCAATTTTGTCTCCCTCGAAGAAGTTGAAACTCATTGTCATGAGTCGTGACTGAATCAGTTTCACAAGAACACAATTGCGATTGCGAATCTAAGTCATCTACTCCGAATGACACACCTCAATCAGTTGATCCTCAAATTTACTTCATTACGACAAACTCTAATTCCTTTGATCAGGCGAACTCAACCCTCACATCAATGAATCACGTGAAGGCAACGGTGATCGAGGTTGCCATGGTAGAGGTGGCACAATTCACTGTCAAGTATGCAGAAAATTTGGCCATGAGACATCCATATGCTATCATCGCTTCAACAGAGACTTCTTCCCTACCAATTTTTAAGAGAAGTCACAAGCATATGTCATCCCAAGGTCTCCTTGTAAAATAGATAACACACAATTTCCTACTCCACATGCTCACTCTAAGCCTCCGCCATGGCCTTATTCCACATGCCATATCCCCTTATGTCACTTCTAGATATGCCTCAATTGATGATGCCTCACAACACTGCACAAAACTCTACACCTCATCCATTTTACATGAATCCTGCATAACGCTTAGTTCAACAGTCTGGTTTTTCCATTTAAATTCACATCAAGTGCAACCCATACCTCTCCACATGTTTACACAAATCCTATGGCTTTCACACCAGCTCCTCAGGCACTGTATCTCAACTCAGATCTTACTTCTGCTACCAATAAGTATCCAGATTATGGTGCTTCTAACCATGTAACTACTAATGGTGGCAACATTCAACAACTCTCTCACTTTGAAGGCCTAGATCAAATCTATGTTGGCAATGGACAAAATTTGTTTTATTTCTTCGATTGACACTTTTAAGTTTACCTCACCACTCCACACATCCTTTACACTCATTTTACATAATTTACTCTATGTACCTATTAACACAAGAAATTTAATGAGCGTGAGTAAATTTACAAAAGACAACAAAGTCTTATTGGAATTTAATCCCGACACATGCCTTCTTAAACCACATGCCACTAAAGAAGTCCTACTTCTTGGTGGGTTGGGCAATGATGGCCTTTAAAATTTTCTAAGTTTGTCACCTCAACCATAAGCTTCCTCATGTCTCACCTATGTTGGTTTTCCTACTGTTAATTTTGTCTCAAACAAGAGGTCTGTGGTTGGAGCCTTAGAATATGCTACCATCACTATACTTGACATTTTCTTTGCTGTTAACAAAGTATGTCAGTTCATGACAACACCCTAATTAGGATGTTGTCAAACACATCCTCAAATTTCTTAAGGTCGTCATATCTTAGAGTCTTCATCTAGCACATACCACACACCCTTATATCTCAGTGATATTTATTGGGGGTTTGAACCTGGTGATAGACATTACACTTCTAGAGTCTGTTTGTTTTAGGTCACATACTTATTTCTTGGTGGACATAGACGCAACCGATTATCTCTCACTCTAACACTAAAGCTTAAATATTGTAGCGTAGTTCTTGCAATTTCAGAGCTCATTTGGATCCAATCACTTCTCTAAGGATCCGTTTGGGAGTTTGATTTTGGAGGGAAGGAGAAGATTTTTGAGGGTTAGCATCTATATTTTGAAATGTTTGTGCTATTTTTATTTTTTTGATATATATGAATTATAGACCGAATTATAAGGCTTCATATGCTTATTTAATAGTGTAAAACAATAGACTTTTAAAAAAGACACATAACCTTTTTAGTAAATAGATTAGACATGTCCTTAAGTAGGTCAAGCTATAAGCCTATGTAGGCCGATCTAACCTATTCACATTCCTCATCACATTTATGACAAAATAGAAATTCTAACATACTAGATATTTCATTTAAAAAAATATTTTTTAAAACTTTTCTTATACAATTTGTTGAGATATCTCAGGTGCAAACATAAATTACATAATGAGTGAGGTTAACTTAATTAAACATCACTTGATTGTGGGGTCCAACCATTTCCACATGACCAATATACATTTTACAAAATAGAAGGTTCATGTGATGACAAGTAGAAAGGTTTATGGTGTACACATGTTATGGTGCATGCTTTGCAAATAACACTTGTTAAGGTACATGTTTTGCTAAGAACACTTGGTGTTTTGCATGGAAGGCAAAAGATAAGTGTCTTAATGCATGTAAGGTACCTGTGGCTTGCTTTCCTATAAATAGGACTATAATAAAAGCATTTAAATCACAACCCAAAAGAGAAGAACAAGAAGCAAGAGAGAAAGAGAGCCTTGCTCATGAGAGAAAATTGTTCTTCATAGAGTTTCTTTGTGAGAGTGTTTCTTGTAAATTGAGAGATACATTGTAGTGAGTTCCACCTAAGGGTGAAGTTGTTGTATTCCCATTATCATTATAGTGGAAGTTTAAGCGGCCTAAGAGCATCCACATTCATACCACTCAATTTAGATGGTATAAATGGATCCCACTCAATAAATTATATTATTTTATAGTTTTCAATTATTTAATTCATTAAAATACATCTTTCAAATATCCATAAACTCATTTAAAATTTTAAATTGGGTCCCACTAATACTACAGTATACTCCAATTCAATTTGTGATTGGTTAAAAGGAAAAAAAGTTTGCAAAAACCTGCGAAAGCCACGTGCTGCATAAGGAAACGTGGTTTATTGATATCATAACCATTTTATTTAAATACTATTATTTTATGATATTGGGTGGGTGGCCTTATTTATTAAGCAACCACCGATAATTATGCTATAAGAGTTCCGTGATTTTTCCTTTCTCATATTGAGACGACTTTTCACGCTGAAATTTACTCGTATCTTTAAGCTTATATTTTACATTTTCGCTAATGCCTATTTTTGAGTTTACGGAGGAGGGAAATTACGGAAGTTATTTCCTAACATTCATTTGTAAGTGAAAAGGCGGAGTATGACCTTGAAAACTATTGGAACATTATGAATATATTCCAATATTGGGAGATGAATTGAAAAAGTTAAAGTCCCACATTGTATGTTAGTTGAAAAAACTCCTTAGTCCCACATTGCTTAGATTATAAATTTTGGCTAGTTTACTTCATTATATAAGGAAGTCACTTGTTTCATTCCAAAATACACCAAAAACTTATTTTGAGTTTTTCCTTCCTCACTCTCATAAATCCGCGTCTTTCGAATTGTCGAAGCGCCAACTTCTCCCCCTTTCTTTCTACTCGTTGAATTTTCCGAGTATTTTCTTGAGTTCTCCTTAGAGAATAATGTTAATTTCTCCTCGTTTGAGTTGAGGAATTATCAAGTATAGTTTTTTCTTGTATTCTCTTTAGAGAAATATTGAAATTTCTCTTGGTTTGAGAAATTACTATGACTGGTCGTTATACCAGATACTAAGATGGTATTTATATCATATTTGAATGGTCTTAGTACCATTTGAAAGTGTATTTCTAGACCGATTATCTATAGTGCAAATAATAATCGTACAGTATAAAACTAGGCTGTTTTATCCTGGAGGCGACGCGGTAGTTCGACTGCTTTGCATAATTTTGGGCAATACCGCGAAATGTCTTAAAGAGAGCGACCTAGTCCGCGACTTGACCCGGTAATTTCTTCGGTGCCAAACTTTTTAGAATCGTGATCCAAAAATTTTAAGACGTTTCGAATTGCCATGGCTACTGAAGAAATTATTGGTACTTCTGCGGATACTTTCTTTGACAAACCGTCCATGTTTGAGAGATGTCACTTCAAATGTTGTTAAGAAATGATGATTTTCTTCTTAATGTTGAAAAAGATAGCTAACATTCTGACTGAGGAATTTTTTTTGCTCCTTGTGGATCAACCGAATAAACTAACTGTAAGAATCTGAGGATTCAAAAGGAACACGTAATAGTGTTGAAGTTGAATCTGTTGCACAAATAAAGCGGACAATTTATAGCTTAGGAAAGAAATCACCTTATAGAAAGAATGATTATAACATTCTAAATGGAATTGCAAATGATATGTATGACTATTACAGTAACTGCGATATTTCAAAATATGTTTAAGAGGATCTAAAAAACAAGTACGACATTGAAGAAGCTAGAGAACAGAAGAAAGATTTTAGCAGCTACGTGAAGTATCAGATAGTAGATGAAAGGTCCGTAGAAATCCAAAGTCACAAACTTCAAAAGATTTCTCATAAGATCATCTCTGAAGGTATGTATTTATAAAAACAATTCGAATTTCTTTTATTATTGACAAACTGCCCATAGTTTCAAAGTTTTTAAAAATTATGCTTTGTTACAAAATAAAATAATTTTTAATTGAGAGACTGATTATTCTCATTAAAGAAGAATATCAGAGACATGATTAAATAGAAAAGTCTTAGTTGTTTTAAACAACAAAAAGAAATTTGGTGTGGTTCTGAAGCCATTTGGCAAATCATTTAAGAATTAGAACTGCAATATTGTGAACCAAATTAAGAATGGGAACCCTTTTATGGCCCCAATTGCTTCAATTAGACAACAACCACCACCTCAAAGAAATGACATTGTTTTCCCTTTGTGTTAACTGTGGAAAACTAAGTCATATGACTAAGAGATGTAGAAGCAGCCTTGAAACTGGTGTAGCCCATAACGCTTAGGTTAACCTGGCTAATGGACAATTTATTATTATGATTACTGAAATCAACATGGTTGATGAATCTGATGGTTGGTGGACAAACACTAGCTTCTCCCGTCGTGTTTGTTATGATCGTGTTACGTTTAAAACATACACGAATATAATAAAGTGTTGTTAGGAGATGTCCACACCACTAATATTGTCGATATTGGAGAAGTGGAACATGGTCCACCTATGAAAAGACTTTAATCTTGAAGGATGTCAAGTATACTTCTAAGATTATAAAGAATCATGTTTATGTTTTTTTTTCTCTTCTTATAAATAAGAAAAGATTTAGTCAGTTTATTAGGGTAGATCTGTACTCCATCATCATAAATAATTATATTTTTGTGAATGAAATTGATAAGTTTAAAAACTTTGTAAAGAATTTGAAAATGATTTAGTATGAATTTGTAGTGACAGGTAAACTGTATGATTCTAGTTTATTTAATTATTTATATAAACAACATGGAATTGTACATGAAATGACTGCTCCATATTCGCCTGAAATGGATGGTAAAGCACAAAGAAGGAATATAACTCTTACTGAACTTGTTGTTATAATTATGATGAATTCTGGTGCTGCACCTCACTAGTGGGGGGAATTTTATTGACTGTTTGTTATGTCCTGAATAGAGTTCCCAAGTCAAAAAGTAATATCTCTCCTTATGAGATATTAAAGAAAAGACAACCAAACTTGTCTTATTTGAGAACTTGGGGATGTCTAGCTTATGTCAGAATTCTGGCCAAAACGAGTTAAACTTGCTAGTAGAGCATATGAATGTGTACTCATCGGGTATGCAACAAACAGTAAGGCATATAGGTTTTATGACCTGAATGTAAAAGTGATCATAGAATCAAATGATGTTGATTTCTATGAAGACGAATTTCCTTTCAAATCGAGAAATAGTGGGGGTACTCAATCGAGTCATAATCCTGTGATAAGAAGCACAAAAAGCAACGACAATGTAGAAATAGAACTTCGACGAAGTAAATGAGTAAGAGTTTCTAAAGACTATGGGCCCGATTATGTATAAGAAGATCCAATAAATCTTCAAGAAGTCTTGTCATCTCTGGATGTAGATTTATGGCAAGAAACTATTAATGATGAGGTAGAATCTCTAGAATCTAAAAAGACCTGGCATTTAGTAGACTTGCCTCCTTGTTGCAAACCAATCGGTTGTAAATGAGTTTTTGAAAAAGAAACTAAAACCCGATGGAACTATTGATAAATACATGGCTCTCTTTGTAGCCAAGAGTTTTAAACAGAGAAAATATAGATTTCTTTGACACCTTCTCTCTAGTCACCAGGTTTACATCCATTAGGGTACTTATTTCAATAACTGCTATTTATAACTTAATAGTATACCAAATGGATGTTAAAACAACCTTTCTAAATGGTGACTTAGAAGAAGAAATCTATATGGAACAACTAGAAGGACTTGTGATACACGAATAAGAAAACAAGGTCTGTAAGTTAGACAGGTCTCTGTATGGATTAAAACAAGCCCTTAAAAATGGCATGCAAACTTTGATAATTTAATGATATCAAATGGGTATAAAGTGAATGAAAGTGAGAAATGCGTTTATTATGAATCTGATAATCGCATTTACACTATCATATGTCTCTATGTAGACGATTTAGTCATATTTTGATCAAACATTCAAACCATTAATGATGTGAAATCATTATTGTGCAATAAATTTGATATGAAAGATCCCGGAGAAGCAAGTGTGATTCTTGGTATCAAGATCACGAGAATCGAGCAAGAAATTTCTTTGGATCAATCACACTATATTGATAAGATCTTAAAGAAATATAAATAATTTGATTGTAAACCTGTGTGCACACCATATGATCCAAGTGTGAAACTGTTTAAGAACACTTGTGAAAGTGTAAGAAAAACAGAGTATATGAGCATCGTTGGCAGTCTTAAGTATGCCACTGATTGTACTAGACCCGACATTGCATATGTCGTAGAATTGCTATGCAAATTTACGAGTAGACCGAGTAACGAGCAATGTCATGCTATTGATCGAGGCATGAGGTACCTTAAAAGTGTCATACCCCGAAATTTGCCCATCTCATTTCATCTAAAGGGTACAAGAGATTGTAGGTCCTCCATTTAAGTGATTTTGGTTTTCTTGACCAATGGACATATGATGTGGATTACAAATTTGTTTATAGGCTTTACGATGACTCTTAAAATAATTATTTTATTTTTTATTTATTTTTATTTATTTGAATTTTAATTCATGTAAATATGGATAAATCATATAAAAGTGAAATAATTTGTTTTAAATCCAAGATTTGATTTTTTTCATTAGTTTAAATGATTCAATACATCCATAACATAAATAAAAATCTCTAAACCTATTTTCATATTTTTGTGGCTTTTATTTATATTTATTTGAATTTCTATTCAATTAAATATTAAATTAAAAAAAAAACTAAAATACAAAAGAATGAAGAAGGAATTAGAGCTAATTTTGGAAGGTTTCTATGGTGATTGCAATCAATATTCCAATCATGGATTTTTAAAGATTCAATGACTAATTTGTTAACCTAATTGAATCATATATAACTGAACAACATTTGCAAACGGAGAAAAAAGAAAGAAGTTTTCGGCAGCCAGGGGACTATATACAAACTTGAAAAAACGTGGTGCATAAGAAAAGGGGTAGACAAGTTTGGCTGGGGTTTCAAGCGATTTTGAGGATCAAGTCAGGTGCCTGGATGTATTCTGAAGCCAACAGGAGCATCATCATTGACTGAAACGCCCAGAAGCGAATCCCATAACTCTTGGTTTAAGCTTTTTTTTTTAGTGTCGATTTCATATATATACGCGTATCTGATACGATTTGATTGTGTGGCTGTGCTTAGAATGATGTTTTGAAGCTATTGTAATGCTTCAATCGGAGTTTAACCGCAGGAACCAGAAATTGCCATAGATAGGGTTTTGTAGCTCTAAATTGGGGCTATTCAATACAGGTTAAATTGGATGAAACCAAGGCTATTATCTTGCTCATGGGATCAAACCGAGTTGATCCATGCCCTTCAATTTAATTTATAATCCGTATTTAACATTTGATTATGTTACAGGTGATATGGTCACAAGAAGACGCTGCTGTGTTTTCTGGAAAAAAAACCACGAAGAAGAAGAGCAATTGGGCGCTGGTTTTTTTTTCAATTTGTTTTCATTCCGTTTAAATTCGTTTATTTACGTTTACGATGATGAGATTGACAACAGACGCATCTGGTCCGAATGGCAAAAGGCGCGTGTACCTATCCCCAGTGACCTGGGATCGATCCTCACCAAGGACGCGTTTTTTCTTCTATTTTTCTTTGAGAATTCACACCTGCAGATCTGGTGTAACGAGACTACATGCATCTTTCGTACACCCTCACGCCAAGACCACCGGATCTCACGCAGACCAGATCTGACGCTTCACAGCATGAGGCTCCACCATGGATCCTCGAGAGCGTACCACATAGGATCACAGCCAGGTTTCTTCATATAATTTGTATTATTATTATTTAATTGTTTAGAATTTAAATAATAATTAAATATGGTTTAATTCAATCTATTTATTTAAATTAGGATTAGGGAAATATAATCAAATTAGGATTAGGTTTAGGCTTATACTATTTTCCCGATTTTTTTGATTACTCGACTATTCGAGTTAATTAATTTAATTAATATTTAATTGTAAATCACAATAAAAACCCTATTAAAGTTACATACGTTAGGGTTTGTCCAATCCCATTAATTTTTCGGCAAAGATATTAGGATTTAATTTATTATTCGTTCCGACTAAATCTATTAGTCGCAATGGTTAATAATCGATTAATTCAATTAATCAAATCCTATAAGTTAAAATAATATTTATTTTGCTAAATGGTTTTAACCAAAGCTATTGGTTACGATGATTAGCATTTTCCTTTATCAAATTCGTTATCATTTGTAATCGAATCAATCGATTACGAGGGGTAACGATACATACAAATTAAACTATAAAATTATTAAAAAATACCTTAATTCATTATTAGTGATAATCGAATCAATCGATTAAAATTGGTAGTGATGCAATTTAAAATCTGTTAACTATGGCGATCGAATCTATTGATCGTTGCGGTTAATAGTGCTAAATCAAATCAGGTTTGTACGCCCATATCCTAAAACACTTCCCAAACATTCAAAACACACTAAACCACGATACTACGGTGTTTCAACACTGGATGTTCACAACTACGATAAGGTAACTCAAAATACCTTCGAACATTCGCATTTCAAAACAACTTCAAAACAAATTCAAATACATTCAATTCTAATTCTAAGGCGTACAATCCTGTGGCCCGAACTACGTAGACTCTGATCCTCCCTAAGGAGGTACGTAGGCACTTGGCAACAAGGCGAGTCCCCCTCTTCCAAACTCTATTCATGTTCAAATAATTAGCCTTTAACTCTATTTACTGTCTGTCACCTTTCTTTATAAGCCTTGCCACCTTTATCTTTGAGATGTTAGCCTTTAGGAAAGGGTTGAGGGTGCCTAACACCTTCCCTCGACCTGAATATAGTATCTTACCCTGATCTCTATACTGCGTAGGGTTTCCTATTCGCCCTTCAGAATAGGTGGCGACTCTAAAAGCTTAATTTTTAGGGCAGGTTGCTACAGCTGGCGACTCTGCTGGGGATAACTATAACGGTGAATTACTATGCTCCTATAGGCTTTAGGCTTTGGCAGGGTTTAGGTTTGGCAACTTTTTAGGGTTTGGCTAACGCGCCTTTTTCAGGGTTTGTAATTATTTTTTATTTCTTTTTTTTAAATTTGTTTATTTATTTATTTTTATTTAAAAAATATTTAATTATTCAGGATATGTTTATATCTGATCACTTATGTGAATATATTTATATTTTTTATTGACTATTATATTTTTATATACTGCTGGATATATTATGTAGTGTTAAAACCCTAAGTGTGGGAGTTAACTTTGAGACCAAAAGGGGACATGAATCGCCTTACGAGTCTCACTGATAACTCCACTCGGAGTGGGTTAGATATTTGGAAAGGTCCGAAACGAAGCTTGACTTTGTGGAGGGCTGGACTGGATACTTAGCTGATCTCTCCGGGAACCTACCCCAAAAATTCGAACCTCATGGATAAAATGAGTTGTTCCAAAATCCGAAGAGACAAAAAGTCTCGGAGGCTACGAACGACCCCATGAGACCTTCTAGAACCCCCATAAAAAAGGTTGGCTCCCAAGAGCCGCTACGTCGAACCTATGAACCTGGATTTCTTGAAATATCATGATATGATTTGCATCTTTGCCTTATATGATTTGTTTTTGGTTTTTGTTTGTTGCTACATCTTTGTGTTTTCATGCATCATACATCATGGGCATTCTTGCATCATATTTTATTCAAAAAAAAAAAGAAAGAAAAAAGGATATCATGCATATCATGCATGGCATACACATCATTTTCATGGCATTAAGAGAAGATTTCTCTTCTATCTCACGAACAAGGGACCATTGGGAAGAATAACCTAACATCCCGACCGTGTTATCAAATAAGGTTTCAGCAAGAGAGATCAATGGATCAGCTGGAACAGAATCAAGCCGCTCTTCGTGAGGAGGTGGATCAACTAAAGGTTAGTATGGAAGAAGTTAAAGGAGGTATGACTCAGATGCTAGGATTCATGAAGGCCCTCCTGGATAAACAAGAAAAAGCAAAAGAGGTTCAGTCTGGGGATACCCTGGTTCAGGATGAGATCCCTAACGACGAAAACCCGCTGCTAGGATTTGTTTCAGGCTTTGGCCCAGCTAAGGACAAACCTCAGGCCCGATCTGTCAGGAGAGCTATTCAGTTCCAAGAGAAAGGAGAGACCTCCCAAGAAGGATTTGTCCCCACTCCACAAACGAAAGGGACAACCCGCATAGTTCGCATTCCTGCTAGCAATGTCCCTAGGGATGATGATTACCTGGATCTACAATACGGTATGCAAGAGGTGGACAACACAGACCAAACACCTCAGACATAACAGTCTATCCCTAACTCTGGGGAAGACTCCAAGGACAGTGAACAAATCAAGGTGGCTAGAAGAAGGATTTCTTAGATCATTAGTTTTGTTTTCATTCGCAATTTCTTTCCGTTTGTTTAAACATTAGTCTTATGACATATGCTATGTACTTTACAACAATCATTAATGCATTGCTTACGTTTGTCTTGATTCATTCCTAGTGTTCTCACTATATTTAAAACCGTGTTTTTACTCGGTTTTCTTCTTTGTGATATTCAACTCTCGATTAAAGTCGTACACCTTTTGAGGGAGAATGACGAAAACGATACCACAATTTCATACACTACGCTTTCGAACAGACCATGTTGACGATGTACAGGCATTTGTTCAATTCCTAAATAATGGAGATATAAGGATGTTAATCCCTCGTCAACCCCTTTGAGCCTAAAGAAGTAGGAGTTTTCCTTCATATAAAATAAAACCCTTCATATATAACCTGGGGTAGGGTAGCTGCTCAGTTAACTTAATCATTCCAAATTGTTCCTTTGAACATAATCGCTGATGGTTCTCCGTCATCAATTAAGTCCGGCAGTCAATGTCCGCAAAGAAAAAGAAAAACAACACAAGGCCTGCTAAGTCAAAACCTATTAAGGAGACTTAGGCAAAATTGGGGCATCCCGCTGACTGTAGTTTTAAAATGAACAGTTCAGGCAAAAGTTAAGGATAACAAAGTCGAAAAGAGGTCACTGTGTACCTTCGACAAAAGGAAAGATATTACAAAAAAAGGAGAATGACTGCCTTTGCAGATAAACCTTTGGTTTTTGAACCATCATAAATGTCAATGTCATAATTCCCCAAATTCCTTTGGAGACTAAATGCATAGTTAACTGAGCATAGGACTGGAGAACATCACGAAGATTGGGATGGGTACAAATGAACTTTGAGCCTCTATCTTTTGTTTCTTTAAACCGTGAACCAGGCCACGTTACAACCCTTAAAAGTCCTAACTGAAGCATGGTTAGTTCGAAAGCATACCGTTACCAAAGGTATCCCGACTCCTTAAGGTCTACTATAACTCTTGAGTTGATATCACTTTCTTAAAAAAAAAAAACTCCGTTTTACTCAAAAAATGTTTTTAAACTTTCAAGACAGACATATGCATTCGCATCTTATGAATTTCATTACAAAGTACACTTGTCTATATAGATTTAAATGTTAACATCAGGGAGAAGTTGCATGGGGCATGGCTAACGGCTAAAAATCCTACTGACTGACGAAGTAGCTTTAAAAACTCGTCAAAAGAAGAAACATCCCTTACGCATGACTGGGATGGCTAATGTGTACACGGGGCATAACCCGTCATTATCCCATTTACATGGGGCAATCTAATCAAGATCCATGGAATCTCTCAAGGATGCTGAATAGCCCATGGGGCAAGCCCATCACCTGGGGGCACGTTGCAAAGATCGCTTAGTATCAGATGGCGTCAATGCCACTCTCACGTCCTTTCCAGGAACCTTTATAGGACACTTCTCAATCTGTCCATATAGTCTTCTTTAAGACATGTTCAAATACTTTTTACCCTTTCTAGGAGCCCTTTTCAGACAGTCTTTTAAAGACCCACCTTCTTATCCTTTCTATTTTCAAACCCTTTCAGACAGTCTTCTCTAAGACATATTCCTTTCTAAGAACCTTTTCTAAGTAGTCTTCTGTAAGACATCTCTTAACTTTTTCAGTTAGTCTTTTTTAGACATGTTCAAAACTTCTCTTATGCTCCCAAGAACCTTATCAAACTTTGTTTAAAGTACCGAGTCTTTTCTAAGACAGTTCACCATCCTTTCTAGGGTAATCTTCTTCAAGATGTCTTTTCCTAAGTTTTGTTTAAAACATCACAAAAAACAGTCTTTATCCTCTATAGGAATATTTTTGACCCTCTGCACAACACATCCCTTTGAGCTTTGTTTAAAGCGTAATCTTGTTTAAGACAATTTCCCATTCTTCCCAAGGACCTCTTCAGGTAGTCTTATAGAAGACATCATCTCATTCTGAGTACTCAGCAAATCACTGTCCGTCAGGACGCAACCAAAACGCATGACTCACTCTGAAAAGCATCCGCTTCACATTCAAATCAATACTTACAATCAAGGATCCTATGAACTTGGGGCATATCTTTCAAGAATTCAAACACTGGGGCAAGGCATATCAGGCAAGACATGGTGAAACTCGAGTTCTCTCTAAAGGTTCCTCCTTCAGATAAAGGGGCACGTCTCCAAATTTCTTATATTCGGGAAGTCACACTAGTATCACACAAAGAGCATTGTTGCGTAATTGATCTTCCCACGCCTGTACTATTTACATCCCGCAGTGTGGGATAGGCATACATGCATAATTCTCATTTATTTTGAGAATCTCATTACATGACGCATGCATCATGACATTGCATAAAACTAACGCTACCTTTTCAGGTCACTTCATAATCAAAAGGATGTTATCATCCAAATATGGTGCAAATATGATCGTGTCAACGATTAAATCTTAACAGATATAATTCTAATAGCTCATTCCAAGTCTTTCTTCAAAGGCAATCCAGAAGCAATCTAAGAATTCCTCACCTTTCCAGGTAGTCTTGTCCAAGATAATTATCCTAACCTTTCCAAGCAGTCTTATTTAAGGCATATCCTAACCTTTCTAGGTAGTTTTGTTTAAAACGTTTCATGTCCTTTAGAGGAACCTTTCTAGGTAGTTTTGTTTAAAACATTTCATGTCCTTTATAGGAACCTTTCTAGGTAGTTTTGTTTAAAACGTCTTATGTCCTTTATAGGAACCTTTCTAGGTAGTTTTGTTTAAAACATATCGTGTCCTTTATAGGAACCTCTCTAGGTAGTTTTGTTTAAAACATATCATTCCCTTTATAGGAACCTTTATAGGTAGTTTTGTTTAAAACATACCATATCCTTTATAGGAATCTTTCAAGATAGTTTTGTTTAAAACGTATCGTTCCCTTTATAGGAACCTCTCTAGGTAAGTCTTGTTTAAGATATCCTGTATCCTATCTAAGAGCCTTTCTAGGTGAGTCTTGTGTAAGACGCATCACACCATTTCCAAAAACTGTTCTAGGCTAGTCTTGTTTAGGACATATCATTCCTTTCTAGGTAATCTTCTTAAAGACATGTATCCAATCCCTCCTTATCCTCTCCAGGAGCCTCTATAGGTCAGTCTTGTTTGAGACATATCCAAGTTAACCTTATAGTCTTATTTAAGGCGCATCGTATCATTCCCGAGAACCTTTCTAGGTTAGTCCTGTTTAAGACGTACCATAACCTGTCTAGGTAGTCCTGTTCAAGACGTTTCATATCCTTTTAGGAGCCTTTCTAGGTGAGTCTTATTTAAGACATATCATGCCTTTCTAGGTAGCCTTCTTAAAAATGTTTATCCATTCTTTTCTAAGGCACGCTTAGTTCTTTTAAAGAACTCCTCAGTTAGTCTTCTCCAAGACATTCTTCCTAAGCATTGTTCAAAGCCTAAGCTTCTTCACATCAACTTTCGATATACCCTATTCAGGAACCTCTTCAGGTAGTCTTATGTAAGACATTATTTCCTCTCTCCTCAGATACAATCAAATGATCCAGGTCTGAAAAGCATACGCTTTAGACAAATACCCTTCCAGGCAAATAGATGGCATCTATAAGCCCATCTCCCACAAAACTCTTTCCCTACGCAAGCAAATTTCAGGGCATTTCAGTGTCCAATCATCTTCTACCTCTTCAGGTTCAAGAAGATTGAACAGGGGCAGCTGTCATACCCCGAAATTTGCCCATCTCATTTCATCTAAAGGGTACAAGAGATTGTAGGTCCTCCATTTAAGTGATTTTGGTTTTCTTGACCAATGGACATATGATGTGGATTACAAATTTGTTTATAGGCTTTACGATGACTCTTAAAATAATTATTTTATTTTTTATTTATTTTTATTTATTTGAGTTTTAATTCATGTAAATATGGATAAATCATATAAAAGTGAAATAATTTGTTTTAAATCCAAGATTTGATTTTTTTCATTAGTTTAAATGATTCAATACATCCATAACATAAATAAAAATCTCTAAACCTATTTTCATATTTTTGTGGCTTTTATTTATATTTATTTGAATTTCTATTCAATTAAATATTAAATTAAAAAAAAAACTAAAATACAAAAGAATGAAGAAGGAATTAGAGCTAATTTTGGAAGGTTTCTATGGTGATTGCAATCAATATTCCAATCATGGATTTTTAAAGATTCAATGACTAATTTGTTAACCTAATTGAATCATATATAACTGAACAACATTTGCAAACGGAGAAAAAAGAAAGAAGTTTTCGGCAGCCAGGGGACTATATACAAACTTGAAAAAACGTGGTGCATAAGAAAAGGGGTAGACAAGTTTGGCTGGGGTTTCAAGCGATTTTGAGGATCAAGTCAGGTGCCTGGATGTATTCTGAAGCCAACAGGAGCATCATCATTGACTGAAACGCCCAGAAGCGAATCCCATAACTCTTGGTTTAAGCTTTTTTTTTTAGTGTCGATTTCATATATATACGCGTATCTGATACGATTTGATTGTGTGGCTGTGCTTAGAATGATGTTTTGAAGCTATTGTAATGCTTCAATCGGAGTTTAACCGCAGGAACCAGAAATTGCCATAGATAGGGTTTTGTAGCTCTAAATTGGGGCTATTCAATACAGGTTAAATTGGATGAAACCAAGGCTATTATCTTGCTCATGGGATCAAACCGAGTTGATCCATGCCCTTCAATTTAATTTATAATCCGTATTTAACATTTGATTATGTTACAGGTGATATGGTCACAAGAAGACGCTGCTGTGTTTTCTGGAAAAAAAACCACGAAGAAGAAGAGCAATTGGGCGCTGGTTTTTTTTTCAATTTGTTTTCATTCCGTTTAAATTCGTTTATTTACGTTTACGATGATGAGATTGACAACAGACGCATCTGGTCCGAATGGCAAAAGGCGCGTGTACCTATCCCCAGTGACCTGGGATCGATCCTCACCAAGGACGCGTTTTTTCTTCTATTTTTCTTTGAGAATTCACACCTGCAGATCTGGTGTAACGAGACTACATGCATCTTTCGTACACCCTCACGCCAAGACCACCGGATCTCACGCAGACCAGATCTGACGCTTCACAGCATGAGGCTCCACCATGGATCCTCGAGAGCGTACCACATAGGATCACAGCCAGGTTTCTTCATATAATTTGTATTATTATTATTTAATTGTTTAGAATTTAAATAATAATTAAATATGGTTTAATTCAATCTATTTATTTAAATTAGGATTAGGGAAATATAATCAAATTAGGATTAGGTTTAGGCTTATACTATTTTCCCGATTTTTTTGATTACTCGACTATTCGAGTTAATTAATTTAATTAATATTTAATTGTAAATCACAATAAAAACCCTATTAAAGTTACATACGTTAGGGTTTGTCCAATCCCATTAATTTTTCGGCAAAGATATTAGGATTTAATTTATTATTCGTTCCGACTAAATCTATTAGTCGCAATGGTTAATAATCGATTAATTCAATTAATCAAATCCTATAAGTTAAAATAATATTTATTTTGCTAAATGGTTTTAACCAAAGCTATTGGTTACGATGATTAGCATTTTCCTTTATCAAATTCGTTATCATTTGTAATCGAATCAATCGATTACGAGGGGTAACGATACATACAAATTAAACTATAAAATTATTAAAAAATACCTTAATTCATTATTAGTGATAATCGAATCAATCGATTAAAATTGGTAGTGATGCAATTTAAAATCTGTTAACTATGGCGATCGAATCTATTGATCGTTGCGGTTAATAGTGCTAAATCAAATCAGGTTTGTACGCCCATATCCTAAAACACTTCCCAAACATTCAAAACACACTAAACCACGATACTACGGTGTTTCAACACTGGATGTTCACAACTACGATAAGGTAACTCAAAATACCTTCGAACATTCGCATTTCAAAACAACTTCAAAACAAATTCAAATACATTCAATTCTAATTCTAAGGCGTACAATCCTGTGGCCCGAACTACGTAGACTCTGATCCTCCCTAAGGAGGTACGTAGGCACTTGGCAACAAGGCGAGTCCCCCTCTTCCAAACTCTATTCATGTTCAAATAATTAGCCTTTAACTCTATTTACTGTCTGTCACCTTTCATTATAAGCCTTGCCACCTTTATCTTTGAGATGTTAGCCTTTAGGAAAGGGTTGAGGGTGCCTAACACCTTCCCTCGACCTGAATATAGTATCTTACCCTGATCTCTATACTGCGTAGGGTTTCCTATTCGCCCTTCAGAATAGGTGGCGACTCTAAAAGCTTAATTTTTAGGGCAGGTTGCTACAAAAAGGACCATAGATATTGACCTACTTTATCAGAGTTTTCCTACTGTACTTGAAGGATACAGTGATGCAGATTGGAATACCTTGTCAGGTGATTCTAAAGCTACTAGTGGCTATGTATTCAACATAGTCGGAGAAGCTGTATCTTGGAAATCAAAGAAACAGACTATCCTGGCTCAGTCCACAATAGAGTCTGAGTTGATAGGACTAGCCATAACTAGTGAAGAAGCAAGCTGGTTAAGATGCTTGCTAGTTGAGATTCCTTTATGGGAAAAACCTATGCCAGTTGTGTTGATCCATTGCGATAGTATCGCGGCTATTGCAAAAATTGAGAACCGTTACTATAATGGTAAAAGACGTCAAATAAGAAGAAAGTACAACACCGTTAGAGACTGTATCTCTAAAGGAGCTGTAAGAATGGATCATGTACGCACTGATGAAAACTTAGCAGATCCTTTGACGAAAGGATTAGCTAGAGAGAAAGTCCATAATATATCCAAAAACGGGGCTTATGCCTATAAATAAATGAGTTGCTCATGATGGTAACCCGACCTAAATGACTGGAGATCCCATGAAATAGGTTCAATGGGTAATAACAAGTTGTGAGTAATATGAGGCGATCATGCTAGAGTAAATAAGAGAAGCATGATTCCTAAAGTAATAAGAGGATGATATAATAGAAACTCTTAATGAGATCTATACTCTATATGAGGGAGTACCTAGGCTACAAGAGTACTCTTGATAGACCCACCTATGTGATTGTAGAACTTAGGCTGGTTCTTATGGAATTTTGAGGCAGAATTCCTAGAGCCTTCACTGAACTGGGATACACGTGCAGGGTCATTAAAGCACGAGCTATTAGAATACACCTTAAGAAAAGGTTGTGTGTGAGTTTGATGTCTGAGATAGAGTTCAAGACAATTGTGTCACTCTTGTTGAATCGGAATCCTACTTGCTACGCAAAGGTTCAAGTCGTAGACACCTCTGCTTATGCACAATCTTAGAAACGTCTGACGTTATTTCTGAAACACTGTTTTAAATTCAAGTGGGGGATTATTGGAACATTATGAATATATTCCAATATAGTGAGATGAATTGAAAAAGTTAAAGTCCCACATTGTATGTTAGTTGAAAAAACTCCTTAGTCCCACATTGCTTAAATTAGAAATCTTGGCTAGTTTATTTCATTATATAAGGAAGTCACTTGTTTCATTCCAAAATACACCAAAAACTTATTTTGAGTTTTTCCTTCCTCACTCTCATAACTCTGCGTCTTTCGAATTGTCGAAGCGCCAACTTCTCCCCCTTTCTTTCTTCTCGTTGAATTTTCCTAGTATTTTCTTGAGTTCTCCTTAGAGAATAATGTTAATTTCTCCTCGTTTGAGTTGAGAAATTATCAAGTATAGTTTTTTCTTGTATTCTCTTTAGAGAATTATTGAAATTTCTCTTGGTTTGAGAAATTACTATGACTGGTCGTTATACCAGATGGTATTTATACCATATTTGAATGGTCTTAGTACCATTTGAAGGTGTATTTCTAGACCGATTATCTATCGTGCAAATAGTAATCGTATGATATAGAACTGAGCTGTTTTATCCTGGAGGCGGCGCGGTAGTTCGACTGCTTTGCATAATTTTTGACAGTACCGCGAAACGTCCGCGACTCGAGCCAGTAATTTTTTCGGTGGCAAACTTCTTAGAATCGTAATCCAACAAAAAAAACACATGTGGTTTAAGGGGAGGAAGTAAATCGTTTTATTCTTCTTTCAGTTGTGTTATTTTAACACCAAAATTAAACTCTATATACAAACACCGTATTAAAATATATCTTCTATAACTATTAATTTTAGAGAAAAGGGGTGATGCACTGACAGTGTAAAATATTTTTACACTGTCAACCAATCACCACCATGTATCCAATTAAACCACTCTTTTATTTAAAAAATAATTTAATGACATGGCTAATTGATAGCTTTCTATTGGATGACAGTGTAGAATTATTTTACACTCTCAGTGCACTACCTTTTAACTCTTAATTTTACACCAAAAAAACTAATTAAAAATTGAAATTGTATCTACACAGTATATAAATATGGTGTTTTTTTTGACACAGTATAAATAGGATGTTGGACACCTAAATGGTGTCAACAAGTTTCTCTTACTTTATATTGGACCGCCACATCCTTCTTTAAAAATTTATACTTAAAAAATATTTAATACCATAATAATCATTTAAAAATAAATAAATATATAGAAGTCACAATAAAAATGAAAAAGAACAACAGTAATGGTTGGATTTAACATGAAGGACAAGCAACTTGTTTTTCTTTAATTTAAGAAATGGCTTATTTATCTTATTTTATGTGATGGAGAACACACTCAATGCAAACACAACACGCGAACTGGAAAACAAAATAATAAAATAAAAACTAAGAACATAGTTTATTTCATTCAAGAATTTGATTAAATGATTGGTCTTGGTTTGATGCATGGTGTCTCTGTGGGCGTGGCTCTCCCATCATGCTCCGGGCAACCAAAACTTGTTGCAAGGTTGAGAATCAAATGCTCTACCAAAGTTGGATCTTATAGCTCTAGACAACAATTACTGGAAAGTGTAGACAAGGAGCTAACCAAAGGGGATGATAGAGCTGCTCTTGCAGTTGTCAAGGATTTTCAAGGCAATCCCAGCGGGCTTCGCGCTTTCGGCGCAGCCAGGCAGGTTGGTTATTCATAATTGGACTTCTACAGCTGCTGCAGATAGTCTGCAACAGCTGTAGAAGATCCAAGTTCTGAGGAATTGGATTTCCTTCTGCGTAGGAGGGGTCCAATTCCAAATTATGGTTAGTTTTGATTTGTGGTTTGCTTCATTGGTTGTATGATTTCATGTGCAGGTTCCTCAAAGGCTTTACACATTGGATGAATTAAAGTTAAATGGAATAGAAACTGCGTCTCTTCTATCACCAGTGGATACAACTCTTGGTTCCATTGAGAGAAACTTGCTTATTGTTTCTATTCTTGGAGCTTTTGCTGCTTGGAATGTCCTTGGAATTTCTCAACAACAAATCTTCTATATATCATTGGGATTGTTGTTTCTCTGGACATTTGACTTGGTAAGCATTTGATTCCTTTCGAGTTATGGACGAGTTATGGACTATGATACTCTATGCTCATCGGATTGATTGTTTGTAGGTTTCTTTTGGCGGAGGTATTGGTAGCTTGGTTGTTGATACAATTGGTCACAACTTCAGTCAGAAATACCATAACAGAGTTATTCAAGTTAGATTCATGTTATTGCTTGAAATTAAACTAGTTTTATTTCTTATTACTTGCATCATGAAGTAACTAACCATAACAAAATTTGATAATGCAGCATGAAGCTGGCCATTTTCTAATCGCGTATCTAGTTGGAATACTTCCTAAAGGATATTCAGTTTCTAGTTTGGATGCTCTGAAGAAGGAGGGTTCTCTTAATATTCAAGCAGGCACGGCGTTTGTGGATTTCGAGTTTGTTGAAGAAGTTGGTTGCTTTATTTGTTTCATATATTTAATGCACTAATTTTACTTTCAAGGTACTAGAAATATAGAGAAAATATCTATTAGGGACGCGTCTTCTGCATGAATGCTTTTTCTAGTCCACCGGCTTTGACCCTTGTCAAAGTTTAGCAGCAAAACCATGTCTTTGCGATGCGTGGCTAGTTCAATCGTGTGACTCCGTAATATTTGTGTAAAATGAAGCAGGGCCGTGTCTTACGTTTTCGGAGGCCCTGTGTAGGTTTATCATGTTTTAACTTTGGAAAAACAAATAGGAGCCTATTTTGTTATGGTTTAATCATAACAAGTATTTTGTAAGGCCTTTTTAACCACGGATTAATCGTGAAATATTTTGGACCCTGTGCTGTAGCCCGCCTTACATGCCCTCAAAGACGACCTTGATTGAAAGAATACTTGCTTTAACTCGATTTGAACTGTTTGCTTACTGAGTGGACTGTCAATTGTGATAGTGGAAACTATTGATATTGATGACTTGTACCTTTCTTGTCCTGCAGGTTAATGCGGGGAAAGTATCAGCTACGGTAAGTTTCAAACTAACAGACATTTAATTTTCAATGGCTTGTTTGTTTTAATCAATGATGTGAAGGTTAACAATGTGAAAAAACCTTTGTTTTGTGTTATTAGACATTGAACAAGTTTTCATGTATAGCCCTGGCCGGGGTATGCACGGAGTATCTTATATACGGATTTTCTGAAGGAGGTCTAGATGACATAAGAAAGGTTTGTAATTTACGATTTTTTGTCATGAGACAGATGGAATGTGTCGAGGGAATTGAGATTAATAGTTATAATTTTCTTAATTGTGAATAGTTAGATTCTTTGCTCAACGGGCTAGGCTTCACGCAGAAGAAGGCGGATTCTCAAGTTAGATGGTCTGTGCTAAACACAGTCTTACTCCTGCGTCGACATGAAGTAGCTCGAGCTAAGCTTGCTGAGGCAATGTCCGCGGGAAGTTCGGTAGGATCCTGCATTGATATTATAGAGAATTGTATCGACGTTTCAGATCTATAACTGAAGCTACTGGATCCTGTCGACAGTTTCCTTCACCCTCTTGATATTGTTCTCTCGTCTCCTAGTTTATTGATTAAAATTTCGAAAAGCTTCCATTCGGTTTTAGGCTGCTAAAATCTTCTGCAAGAGGGATGTGAATAGCTTTTGTTACTACGGAAAGAAGTATATAAGTGCAGTTCATTTATGATGTAACCCTGCTAAGTAGGCCTAGTTTTCATGAATATAAATAAACTTGTATATATATGAGGTATACTTAAATAACTGTTGGATAAATAAATCCAGCGTCACCCTTAGGGATTCGAATGGGCTTAACATCCCAACCCATGGCGCCTAGAGAGAGTTTACAAACCTCGCTTTAGGTGCAGCCCCTGAGGGCTCATACTATAAGGAAATAAAGTTGCGCCCTCACTAACAGCAATTGCTTTTAGCGCAGTGGTAAGCGCTTGATCCTACAATAACTCATTATTGTTAACATTTTTAAACACATGTATGGTTATGCATTAGAAAGGGCTTGACTATTGTATGAACATTTTAACCAAAGAAATTCAGTCTTTGATCGTATAGCTGAGGCATTGTCACTGGCATTAAGCTCACGTGTTAGCTACGTATCTTAGTCTTGAGGCTTTTTGGTGAATCCTACTTGACTGAGAAGTTAATCATCTGTAACAAGAAATAAAGCATTCTTTTTATTTTTAAAAGAACTGTTGTATGATATCTACTCTTATTACAATTAGAATGAAATGTTTCTTCTATTTCCTTGCAACCCGTACCACGCCACGACAAGCAACTGTTCTGTGTTAGGTAAAGGTTCAATAAAAGAAAGTTCACATCTAATCTAGATTTTGAACACCTATGCTAATCCTCGGGATCTCATGTGAGAAAATATGTATGATTCAAATTCATTTTCAGTTACACATTCATACTTGAGCGTTAAATGCTAATGTTATTGTCACCCTCCTCTCCAACATATGAGAAGCACAAATCCACCACATCAAAACATTATCTCTTAATTTCACCGATCATTTCTAGTTCTAAATGGAACAATATTCCATAATATTACCAATTAATATTTTTTATATTTGCACTAATATAAGTTTATATTTGAATTTTTTTTCTTAACCATCTCAAAAGTTATACTTATGAATAAATGTAGTTTGATGATAATGTAATTAATTTTCCATTAATAATACATGACAATTAAACTAAACTTTTATTTTAATAATTTATAACTCCTTTAGAATATGAATTCTTGTTTACTATGGCTCTGTTTGGTAAAACTAGCTGATAGCTGATAGCTGGTAGCTTGTAGCTGGTAGCTGGTAGCTTTTAGCTGGTAGCTGGTAGCTGATAGCTGGTAGCTGATAGTTGATAAGCTAATGTGAGTGTTTGGTAAATTAGCTGTTTCATTAGCTGATAGATACAAAATGACATTAATGGCATTTTAATTAATGAGGGTAATAATATATTTTAGTTAAAATAATAAGGGTATTAATGGAAGAAAAACTCACAAGCTAAAAGCTACAAGCTCAAAAGCTACTTCAATTAGCTTTTGAAAAAAAAGCTAAAAGCTAGTAAAAAAGCTACAAGCTAAAAGCTAAAATAGAGTTACCAAACAGAGCTTTTTTATTAATACGAGCTGAAAAGCTAAAAGCTAAAAGCTCTTTTTTTGGTCTTACCAAACAGACTCTATATTTTAGAATTTAGATATCAAACTCTGAAATCTTGTTATTATATTTTAGCTATCAAACTCTGAAATCTTGTTTATTATATTTTAGCTATCAAACTCTTATTTTAATATCAATAGTAGCAATGATTTAACTAAAGGTATAGTTTATCTAAAGAATTATCCTGATAATAATTTATATTATATATAAGACGCCACTATTTTTTTTAGAAAATAAAACTAATTTCTTAAAAATTGTATTTATTATTTTAGGAGATATAACATTGTTATGCATGAACTTTTTCACTCTCTATAAACGATTCACACTAGAAAATTAAAAATATCAAAGACAAATGATACAAAAACATGTTAATTGTCGGAACATACTTTCTCATGCTTGATCACTCTATTTGAAGCGGCTTTGATAGTTGCATATCCTACAATAAAATCTACAGTCCCCATTTCCATTAGTAGGGAAACCCTAATCAAGTCCATGCATGCATGCTTTCCCTTCCTATCCACCCGTACATAAGAATATTTGCTTGTAACACCCGAGGCCGAAGAAGGCGAGGGGTGGTTGCACCGCATGTAACACTCAAAGCCGAATATGGAAAGGAGTGGTCGCCACATCGGAATGAGAGGATCCTGAGGCTGTGCAGGTATGGGACTGCATGGTTGAAGGAAAACTTATAAGGATTGATAGGTACTACCTATACCAACAAGATGCATCTTCTTTTTGATAGTTCGTTCCATAAGAACTCCATAGTTAAACGTGCTTGACTTGGAGCAATTCGTGTTGGTTTGTGGGGTCAGTCGATCATCCGAAAGCAGTTTGGGGCGTTACAGTTGGTATCAAAGGCGTTATAGTTGGTATCAGAGGCAGACCTCTCCCAGTACGATGTGGTTCGAGGACGAACCATGCGGAAGCTGGTGGGCATGTAACACTCGAGGCCGAAGAAGGCGAGGGGTGGTTGCACTGCATGTAACACTCAAGCCGAATATGGCAAGGAGTGGTCGCCACATCGGAATGAGCGAGATCTTGAGGCCGTGCAGGTATGAGACTACATGGTTGAAGGAAAGCTTATAAGGATTGATAGGTACTACCTTTACAAACAAGATGCATCTTCTTTTCAATAGCCCGTTTCATAAGAACTCCATAGTTTGGGGCGTTACATGCGGTGCAACCACCCCTCGCCTTCTTCGGCCTCAGGTGTTACATGTTTAGCTTCACAAGCTATAAGACCTCAACAATTTTGGTGTACATGGCTAGCTTTGATTTCCATCACCACTCATTCCATGATGCCCACAACCCCGTTGAAGGAACACTTGGGCACTACGGCCTTTAGAATGATTAACGAATCAATTATTCGAGTATTATCTTTTAGTAATCAAGGTACAAGAATTTTCATATGGATTTGATTAGTAATTAAGTGTATGATAATATTGTGGAAGCTCAAGAATCTCGAAGCCCTTTCCGTTAGCTTTCCAATGCCTCCGACGACGCCTAATTCTGAGTTACGGAACTCTAGTTATGGTTGAAATAATAAAGGGATGATTTTTTGTCAGGTGCAATCGATTTACACAGGTGTGCAATCGATTGCTCACTGAACCAGAAGTTCAGAATGTCAACTTTTCACAGTGCAATCGATTGCAGTGGTTTAAGTGTCAATCTCCTTTTATGTAGGTCAGTCAAGAAATTCACATGCGTCTCTTTTTTCACAGATATCTAGACAGATATCTCGACACGCATAAATATATCAAATAAGACATTCATAACAAAATTCTGCCAGTATTTAAATCCTGAAAGCTCCTTACCAAACACGCTTTACGACTAACATAAGAAAAACATAAGCCAATATTTATAGATTTTATAGATTGTACAATACTTTCACAAAGACATATGTTGGACTAAACCATTAATAAAAATAGAAAATCTTGATTTCTATCTTGTGGATACGTGAAACTTTAGATTCATGACTTAAAGAATTTTAGTAACCCTCAGTTTAAGAAAAGCACCGTATCTTGTTGAAGTTGTTTTAAAAGTAAAATATAATAATTAATCAAAGACGTGAGTATCTTATTTATGCCACTCCGCTGAATAAACTGAGTCTAATTTGAACTTTTCAAATAAATAAAAAAAATCAAAGAGACTGTATATGGAGGTTTTTCTTTTCCTTAAGCAGTACTAGTACACGTTAAAAGCCAAATAGTATTAAATTACCCAAGCGAAGAAGAAATTATTAAATTAAATAATAAAACGAATTAAATAAAACCAAGTTAAAAATGGCGAAGAAACGAAATCGGGTAGTGTAAAATTGAGTAATGGGGGTAGGGTTGTTATTGGCATGCCATGGATTGGTGACTGCGTTGGTGGTTGTTTCTTTCCTATGCGGTCGATGGCCAATTTTCGATGGAACTTTCATTCAACGCATTAATTACTTTCTCACTTTCGGTGCTTACGATTACTTCCTGTAATCTATAACTAACTTTCTCTCTCTATCGATATTTCGTTTTCGTGTTTTGGTGATTTCTGAATCTCACTTTTTCGCTTTCGTTTTCAGGCGTTTTGTTGGCGCTGTTTTTGGCTCTAAGTGTACGGATGCGGTGCTTTCTGTTGAATATTACTGCTGCGATCGTCCTAATCCTCTCTTGCAGGTTTCTGATTTGGTTAATTGTTGATTTTGATGTTAGATTAATTTTCTTTCTCTTATGTATGGTAAATCTTATGATTTGTATTGGTTTACACCGAATTGTGTAAACTAAGAACATGTTTGGATTCACTTATTTGAGTTTATATACACAATGAGAGCTTATAGAAACAACTTGTGACATCAGTAAACTATTTTCAACTTATTTTTAAAAGTTCTATTATGAACCACGGGCACCGGTCGACTAATAATTTGAAAGAATGAATAAATTAAATATTATCACAAAAGTGTTGGGTGTCAGTTTCAGATACGGACACTGACACACATTTTTTCAGAGGTTTCAGTGCTACAGATGTTTTAATAGTTTATGTAAATAGTTTGAAAACAATTTGATTTGATTTTTTATAATAGAAATAACTTATACATAAGCACTTATATGGATTAGTTCTGTTATGTCTAAGAAACAGCAGTGACATTATACTAGATGATTTTGTAAATATTTATTGAAACATCATTTTATTGTGTTATGTCTGTTGGTATGTTAATCAAGTTTGTGTTTATTGCAGATTATATATCTTGTGATAATCAGCTTTACATATTATTTCGTTGCCAGCTCTTCCTTTGTGTATATCCCTGGATACTATCTAAGTGCAACTCACAAGTAGGGTTTCCAGAATGCCGTAATTGTACTCCTATCTTGCTTAATGTTTTCTTCACCATTATTCTATCCTGAATTTTGTTAGACCTTAGGTACACAAGCTTCTATGCAGCTGCGGTTGGAATTCTGCTTTTTCTCTTGACCAGCTTTTGTGATCCCGGGACAATAAAGGCTGAGAATGTTTCTCAATATCTTGCTGCTTATCCGTATGATAATATCATTTTTTCAGAGAAGGAATGTTCAACTTGCAAAATTCCAAAGTGAGTTTGTTGATAGTTTTGAATTTAGTGAAGTATTGGAATGTATCTATAATATTGTCTTAATTTTGTTTGTAGACCTGCTAGATCAAAGCATTGCAGCATTTGTAATCGTTGTGTTGCACGATTTGATCATCACTGTGGATGGATGGTTAGAAATCCTTGAAATTTCCCATCTTTATAAGATTACTTAAGTGGCTCTTATTTAATAATTTGTTTTGCTTGCAGAACAATTGCATAGGGGAGAGAAACACCCGATATTTCATGGCTTTTCTTTTATGGTGAGTTCTATTCTATATGTGGTGCATCTGCTTGTTATTGATAGAGTTTATATGTTAAAACAGAAACTTTATAGAACTCCATTAAAAAAAATCCCACACACACACACACACACACCTGTTCTAGTCCTACTCACCCATATACACTACTAAATAACTGTTCTGCCATATAACTGCCTTATTACTTCTTGTGCCCTCATTATTTTCTGATTTCTCCTAGAGTACACAAGGGACATTTTAGGCTTATATTCTACATGATCCTGAACCTGGTCCACATTTTGACTTTGGACTCTAACACTACGCCTGTAGCTTTGTCCACAAAGCTAAGATTAGGAAATTGAGCCAGTAGAGTGTGGTCATCTTCCAAAGTCCAAAGTGGTATTATTTACGTCCTTGCCTTTCTCCCCGACTAACCCCGATTTGCGAATCACTTCCCCATCTTGAGAAACACCCGATTCCACTCGACAAGTCATATGGAAGGAAGTTTAGTTGGACTGAATTAGAAATTTTGTTCTACGATTGATCAGTATAAATATCAACACCTTCGAATTGGATCAGTTTCTCTTGAATGCACATCCTTGTTTCTTATAGCCTCTTTAAGAAGTGAGACTTGAAGAATACGATGTACCTAGGAATGAGGTGAATGCAGAAGTTTGTATGCAACCTAAGAATATTTGGCAATTTTTTGTGAAGGATCATAACAGTTTTTCTGCCAATTTCTGGTGGATCCTTCTAGAAATGCATTCTGTCTTTTGAGCCTCAATTTTAGAAAGACCCGTTCTCCCATAAAATTGTACCAGTCTTCTTTTCTAGTCCACACATTTCTTCATTTGATCTTGTGCCCTAGCTAGATTATATTTCCCTTTGAACTAGAGTTTCATCCTTTTCAAATAACTCCCTTGACAATACTTCAACTCAGTCCCATTCTTCAAAAAACCAGTGACAGGTAGGAGGCTTCCTTTCATAGACTACAAAAAAGTTTTTGCTAATGGAAACTTCTAACGAAAATGAAGTATTGTATCAAATATCTCAAGTAAATCTCTAAATACCTATTCTAGACCTCAGTCTGCCCATCGGTTTTATGAAGAAATCATTATAATCACAGTAACCTGCTATATGAAAAGCTCTTTCTAGAAATACCCAAAGAATGCCGGATTGATTTTCGATCGCTAATAATGGATTTAAGGAGTCCATATAACTGCTCCATTAGATAACTACATAACAGTCCTAACATGTAATATAACTGCCATGTTACTAACTCTTCCGTCTTATTTTCTTATTTATGCTAGAGTACACTAGCCACATTTAGACTTGTTTTCTGCATATTCTAGAACCTGGCCCACATTTTGATTTTGTGCGCTAACATTTATAGTTAATAAAATGTATTTTTACATGGTTATTGTTTTGTGTAATCTATCTACTTCATATAAGGAACTCTAGAAAGTAGGGCAAATTTAAATTTGAAAACTAAGTAAAAACTGAGGGAATTTCGTTTCCTCAGGATAAAGTTATTGAGCTGGTGTTTATGCAAAAACATGAGGCACCTTCATGAATATCATATTGAAAATACCTCACTGAAAAATCCTCTTATTATGTTGGGTTCTGAAAATTTTCTTAATTTGGGTCTTCCGCTTGGTAAGTCTTGTGTTTATAACTATAGCCTTGATGGCTATATGGTTGTGATGTGTTCCATCAGATACTATTTTATTATGCATCGAGTAACTTAGAGCAAGCATATTTATGCTGGAATGAATGGGATGCTTCATTTTTCTGTGACTCAGTTCTTTTCAATCACTGGGTTCATTCAATCTGGGTGACGGAAATTTTATGAACATCTGAACAGAAATTTTACTTGGGCCACCGGTGTTATTACTATGGCTAGAAATATGCAAAGTTTTTGTAATCCTTATTGCACTTTGTTAGAGAAGAACACACACATCTTCAATAGTGTTTCTTTCCCATTGAAACTGCCGTGGGTTGAATAATTCTTTTGTTTTATCTTCAATGTGCTTTCAACTCATGCCACTTACATGTCCTGTACTAGTGTACTGCTGCTCTGCCATCTAATGTTCCAAGTTCCCATACATTATGAATATGTGCTTTTTTAATTATGCTATTTTTGCACCGTAAATTGTTTTTCACTTAAGTTGCTTCCCTTCCTTGTAATAGGTAAAATAAATATTAAAAATCTAAATTCATTTCTAGTTTCTCATTGTTCTACAAATTTTAGTGGCTGATTTCCTTTCTGGCATTGATATGCAATACACTATGCATTCTTCATTTTAAGTTCTTATTTGTGATTCTTTCATGTCTTGTAGGCATTTCCTTTTATGTATGTATGGAACAGTTGCTGTTTGTTTAATACTCGCAGGAAGACTAAAAGAATTGAAAGTTGTTTATATTCTAACAGG
Source organism: Vicia villosa (assembly GCF_029867415.1). NCBI lineage: Eukaryota > Viridiplantae > Streptophyta > Magnoliopsida > Fabales > Fabaceae > Vicia > Vicia villosa. The sequence continues at coordinate 154,250,425 of NC_081185.1, forward strand.
TAATATAGGTTTACAGTAAAATATTTTTTCCAAGATTATATTGTTTTTTTTACTGTTTTTGAAACTTCTTTTCTTATCTGAACTTTGCAGTCTATTATGGAATAGAAAATTCTTTTTGGGATTTAGCTCCCCATGTTGCACAGGTGAGTTTTTTAATACTTGTTGATTGTCATTTATTTCTATTTCTATTTTGACTTCCTATTTTCAATTTTAGTGGTTGTTGGGATCCTACAACACACAGATTCTTCTTATAGTGTTCCTTGCAATTGTTGGAATGCTGTTAGCTGGATTCTTTGGTTACCATGCAAAGCTTTGCCTTAGCAACACTACCACTAATGAGGTACTTTCTACATATGGCCTTTAAATAATTGTGTAACTAAATTCTAGTTATGAGGAGCCAGAAAATAGCAAGCTATACTTTCTTTTGTTCATGTAAAACATAAAGCCTCATACAGCAGGGATCTCATTATTATTCCTATATTTTGTCGAGTTAAAGATGTATGATTACCACTATGACCATTATTTAGCTGAAAAATTGTCCACATTCACTTATGAGAGGCACCAGTGACACTGGAATTCAATGCAACTAACGAGTTCTTTCTGTATCTCAGACCTTTAAGTGGCAAGAGTACATGGACTGGCAGAGAAAGTTTAAAGAAGCGCAGGCCAGTGCTGCAGCGCTAAGACAAAGTATCAGTGGAATAAACAGTGAAAAAAAACAGCCCAAATCGAGCAGCAAATGGAGAGCATTCTTTCGAAGATCACCTCTAGAAGATGTGGTAGTTGTTAAGAATAATGTTTATAATAAAGGTTTCCTTCACAATATTCAAGAGGTTATTTCACCTCTCTCTACAAGGCAGTCCTTTACACAAACAAAGTTTAAGTCTAGGTGAGTATGCTCCTAACACACATTTCCTTTTATAGCGCTATTGAAGGTCTCGGTGGCTAGTTACACATGATTTTAAATGGGTATGTCTATACAGTTCTTTAGACTACCCCATAATTCAATGTGAAAGCCAGAAATATGGTATTAATTGTGTTGAAGGAGTTCAGGTCTAGTTTTAGATTGAAAGTTGATTATTTGATAGTTCTTGTGTCTGTGGATGTGTTGATTGCGTTGTACTGTTTCATATTAACAGAAGTAGAAATGTATACACACTACATTTTATATTTGTAACGAGGGGTATTGCTCATTTCAAACTTAAGGTATACAGTATACTATAGAGAATAACTGATAATGTTAGTGGAGCTATGCATGGTCAATTGATATTTACTTATTTTTAAGCTAGAATGGTAGGATCATGAAGGAGTCTCTGATTTGTAATTGTCTTTCTTGCGGAGTTAAAAATGAACGCCTAGAATGATCGAGTCAAGAATGCACGATGTTGCATATTTTCCAAATAGAGTTTCTAAATAGACCCATCAACAAAGTTAACTTTATTTCAAGGATTTTACCAGGCACCCATAAGGGCATCCCACACTCCTACAATTTTAAAAAAATTCAATTTTAATCCTACTTTAATATACTTTTCCAAAAAATTTCAATTTTAATCCTACCTTAGGGGTTTAGATTTATATTGGCACCAAAAAATATACTACATCGTATACACTATATTATTTTGATTTTTTAATGTATGTTTTCCTAAAATTACTCTAGTTAATGAAATGTTAGTGTATTTTTCTCTAAAACTACATTATTCAATGAAATATTAAAACTTTGTTAGCATAGTTAACTGTTTGGTCCACTGTTTGATTAATATATATTCTGATATAAAAAATTAATTTTAAGTTATAAAATAAATTTGGTTAATTGAGTGATATATATTGGTTAATATAGTTCATAGTTTGGTTATTGAGTGTTCTGACATGAAAAATTAAATTTTACGCGGTAAATCAATTTTGGTTAGTATTATGTATAAAGTTGGTTAATACACTTCATAATTTGGTTAATGAGTTTTTAAACATAAAAAAAATTACATAGTAAAATTAAATAGGTTAATGAAGTGTAAAAATTGGTTAATACATTTATAAGTTAGTGTCAGAATTATAATTAATTAGTAGTTAGTATTTTATTGATTAATAAATTATAAATAAAATAATTGATTGATAACATACATTTTTACGATTAATACAATTGTGAAGTTGATTAATGACACAATCTTATATTTTTGTTATAAAATAAATTATGATAAATTTTTTAAAAATAATATCATTTTATTAGAAAAATACTATTCACCGTATAAAGACGGTGAAGAATGCAGTGGCGGAGGCAGGACCTCGAGTCAGGGGGTGCAAGATATTTTTTGAAAACATATTTTTGTATTTTATTAAATTATTTTAATATTTAATTTTTAAAATTATATATATATATATATATATATATATATATATATATATATATATATATATATATATATATATATATATATATATGTGTGTGTGTGTGTGTGTGTGATATATATATATATATATATATATATATATATATATATATATATATATATATATATATATATATATATATATATATATATATATATATATATATATGTGTGTGTGTGTGTGATATATATATATATATATATATATATATATATATATATATATATATATATATATATATATATATAATTTTATATGTGTGTGTATACTTATTATTTCTTTAGCATAATGTGTGTGTATACTAATAAGAAAGAATAAAATTATAATTATAATAAGTAAAATAAATCTGATTTGGGCATTTTAAGCTAAAGAAATATTTTAGGGATTCAAAATGTAATTTATTAGTAATTTAAATACATATATTTTTTCTTCCTAGGATTACTGTCCGATGTATTTATTGATTTGGTTGTAAACTACTTAAATTTACTTAAATTTTTGGTACATTTCAATTATTGTAATTGGTTTAATTTAATTTAAATTGAAATGATTAAATAACAAAAATACAATTATTTATTACTCATTAGTTATTACATACTATCATTGTCAATTGTGCACAACGGTGGTCTTAATTAAAAAGAAAGAGTATGACTACTTTAACTATTGATTGCAGATTTTCTGAGTGCAGAAAGAGTATGACTACTTTAACTATTGACAACCTTTCGATTCTCGGGATAGCGCAAAAGCGTGTTGAGCGACGGTATCAATTCCGCAAACGGCGTGTCGCGCGAGAAGCGAAATTGGAACGGCATCGGATAGCCGGTTTCAAAGTAGACGAATGCTAGGTGGGGGTAGGTTTGTGTCATTTGTGTTTTGTGGTGTGAAGAGGATGAAGAAGAGTGTGTAGTATTTATAGACTTATTGGAGCATTGATGGCCCAACAAACCTTATCCTGCCTCAGGGGACATTTCGGAAATGAACTTCCGAAAATAGGCTCCAGACATGTATATTTCGGAAGTTCATTTCCGAATTATGCAGAAACAGAGGTGAATTTTGCATTTTGTGCATTGCATTCTGTTTTGTGTAAACAATACCAAAAGCATACAAAATAGGCATAAAATAGGCAATGACAACATAAAACATACTTATATTATATATGTATTGAATCGGTCCGATTTTACATGATAAACAACAATACATACAAAAAACGATCGTTACAAACAAAAACGATCCGGAACGAACTAAAATTCACCGAACCAATCGGTGGATCCTAAGTCCAAAATAGGCACGTTCTTCGACCGCTCTCTATTTTGCTCGCGCTCTTTGCTCATCATTTCTTCAAACTCCGCCATCCTCGAAACGAACGGATCCGGCCAAGGCTCCGCCTCATTTGAACGATGTGCCGTCCATTGACAAGAAGTAGCCGGTATAGGACAACCCGGTTTCAAAAACACTTGAACGAAGTGCCGCGATCGTAGATACCCGATGCATATGATGCGGCCCGACGCGTCCAACGGCGGTCGACTATGAAGTGGAAAGAAAGTCTCACTTAGTCCAAACCTCGTCAAATCGATACACACCATATCATACGCACTTGCTATTAGATGACCCATATCGGGGAATGACATCCACTTCGAAACCGGAGCGATACCGGTAAGTGATGGAACAAGTGCATCATGATATTTCAAAAGTTGTTGCGTTTCCGACCGAGGGCCCATATTCAAAACCTTGAGATTGTGCCGTTCATTGTAAACTTGCTTGATATTTGAAACGCTATCCGGTTTCTTACGCTTCAAATCGGCAAGTATGTTGCGAGGCGCCACTTTGACTATCGTTAGGTCCGATATCACATTTCTCTCTTCGCGGGACAAACGACACGCCATTGGATGCCCGTGTAACTTGACATCCAAGGCATGATTATGCATTCCACAAATTACGGTTAACCGCCACAAATCATCAACCCTCCGAGTGGCACGCAACTTAAACGGACACCCGCACTTTCTCGATCCCGTGTCCTCGTGTTTTAGCACCCGGTTTGATTGTACATATCTACCACCCCGTTCGCAATTCAAAACAACGAAAGCTTTCCGCCTACTATTTCCGTTGTCCGACCTTAAAATAACAATTCCAAATCCATGTTTGTTAGCTTCCTTCCGAACCCAATCAATCAATTGTTCTCGACTACCGAAACTCCGATCATTTGTAAAATGTTGCCGAACATCGACCGCATTGATCATGGGAGTAGCGTCAATAACCGGATCGTTATTAACGTTGACAATTTCCGGATTTAATACTCCATCGTCTTGCATAATATTGTCCGGATGCACCATACCTAACAAATGCAAAAATTAGCAAAATTGGCCAAAACTGTTTTTTTAACTGCCAGGGCATATTTCGGAAGTTCATTTACCTTAAATTGTAGCTTTCTATGCTCCCTTTAACGTGATCAACGGTTTGAAACTTTATTTTAGGGCAAAAAATTGATGGAGATTGATTGGATTTTAGAGAGGGTTTTGAGAAGTTTTGGAGAAAAATGATGAAATAGTGAAGGAGGGAAATTTGTATATGCAGAAATATTTTCGGAAATGAACTTCCAAAAATATTCACGGTTTTGAATTTTTTAAGACTTCGGAGATGCATCTCCGAAAAGACCAAAAAAGTGGTGTTTTCGGAGATGCATTTCCGAAGTAAAAAAAAATAAAAAAAAATAACTTCGGAAGTTTATTTCCGAAGCAGGGGCAATTTTGGGTTTTCGCTGGGGGTCACCCCCCATAGGGAGGTGGGTAAAGAAATTTTCATAATTTATGGGTGCAAAGTATATTTTTCAGGGGTGCAAAGTATAGATTATATATAGAATTACGTGTAGAATCTAAAAGTTGAGGGGGTGCAGTTGCATCCCCTGGTTTAAACGTGGCTCCGCCACTGGAAGAATGTATACGGTTGTAAGTATTCGGAGTAGGAGTAAGTGTCAACATAGCATTATTGTTATAGAAAATTCGGTACACAAAAATTTTTCAACGATTTTTTTAAAAAAATAACCAAGTTTTAAAGTTTTATTACCAAACTAACTAACCTTCTCCAATAATTCCTAATATAACCATGTTTCAACAAATAAAGTGAATTAAAAAGGAGGCGCCACTTGAATTGGTGTCTTCTATATATTTTAGTTACATGTAGATTTGACATTACCAGCAGATTTACATACGCATTTTCTTACGGATTTATCTGGAGAAAATTATCCACATATAAATTCGCGAGCAAATCCGCAGAAAACATTAAATCTGCAGGAAAATCCGCAGGTAAATGACAAAAATTTAAAAAAAAATATAAGAGAAGCTAATTCAAGTGGCGCCTCCTTTTTAATTTACTTTTTTGAAACATTATTTAGATTGAGAATTATTCTAGAAGGTTGATTAGTTTGATAATAAAACTCAATTTTTTTTTTTCAACACTTCATGTTTTCTTACGTTCCGACCAACTATAAATTGATTTATAATTAGAAAGGAATTTCAATTTGATAGGAATATTTGTACTAGTCATCGTTATCACATAGACATTGATATATCACCTTAAAATTGAAAGCTAATCTAATTGTCCTAATACACAAAGGGTCATTGTTCACGTCATCTGCATCTTCAACAAATTCCTCTGCACTGTTGAGAATAATGCAAGTGTGAGTGTGGATAATAGTCCCACATTGAAAAAGTGTGTGGTGACTTGAGCATATATAAGTGGGAGAACCCACTCACCTATTACCTTAAGGTTTTAGGTGGAGAAGTTGTGTCTCTCCCACAAAGGTGTATTGCTCGAAGGAATGTCCCGTGATTATCAATGCTCCCGAACTCGACTCCCCCGATGTTGCGCCAACATGCACGAGCACTACCAAGCCCTGTCATTCAATCTCAATATAATGCTACTATCTCTTCCACTTGTTCTCATTAAAAAAATAGTAAAATTATTAATAAATAAAAATAAAACAGCCTACCAAATACTGATTATTTGAGAAAATTCGGTGTCACGTCCACCATATATTGTTTTTTTTTTTTCTTTCTAAAATTCGGTGTCAGACTTTCGAATAGATATGATGTCATACCCCATTTCATATCATAATTTATTCTAAATTTATAGTGTAAACCCATATAATATCATTTTCCAACAAATCCAGTGATATCCCCCTATCTTACACTAGCTTTATCCAAAAAAAAAATATGCTGAAAATTTAAATTTTCAAGGGTTAAACATGTTTGTAGTTCCTCAAAGATCTTACTTTTCATTTTTATTCTTTAAATTTTTTTCTTCAAAATATAATTTTTCTAATATTTTTCATCTACATTTTTAGTGTCCGAAAGTCTATCTCTAAACTCGTCTATAAGATGAACATCATGCATAAACTCAAAAACGGTAGTTAATTCGTAGCTAATCCGTAGCTAATTCAACACACAATTCTTATGACCTAAACTTCATTTTTCCATGATTTTTATATGAAAATTTATCACATTATAAGGATCTCTTCTAAAAAAATTGAATTTTTTTAAAATTTGAGATGAATTAAATATGAATTTTTTTAAGTGCCGATTTTCCTTGAAACAAAAACAACGCAAACATTGACATATGATTGAATTTTGAGCTAATATTTTGCAGGGACTTATCACATAACACATCAAAAGTATCACATTTTCATAAAATTTTAAATAAGTCTCAATTTATTTTGATTTTTCGATCGAAACACATAAATATATTTTTTTCAAGAGACGAAATGACATATTTAAACTTATTGGTTATAAAAATGTTGACATACTTTAATTTTTTTCAAGATTTTTCCTATGATAGTTTACCACATTATAAGAATTACTCCCACAAAATTTGAAATTCTTTTGACGTGAGATGAATTAAATAGAAATTTTTTACGCGCTAATTTTCTATGAAACAGAAAGAATACAAATTTGGCCATATTATTGCATTTTCAGCAAATATTTTGCATAGACTTATTTCCTAACACATAGAAAGGATATGAAAAATCCCATAGCATTTTGAATAAGTCTCGGTTTATTTTATATTTTTATAGAAACACATATAAATGTATTTTTTAAGAGGCGAAAACAAATCAAAATAAATTAAATAAGTCTTGTTTTATTTTAATATTTTGATAGAAACACATATAAATGTATTTTTTAAGAGGCGAAAACAAATCAAAATAAATTAAAATAAATCAAAATGCTACAAAAAAAATTCATATCCTTTCTATATGTAATGAGATAAGTGTATGCAAAATATTATCTCAAAATTCAACCATATGATAAAATTTATTTCGTTTCATGAAAAATCGACTCTTAAAAGTTTCTATTTAATTCATGTCACGTCAAAAAAATTTCAATTTTTGTGGAAGTGATCCTTATAATGTGATAAACTATCATGTAAAAAATCATGAATTCTTTTAATATTATTTCAGCATTGTTACAACCAATAGTGTTAAATATGTTATTTCATCTCTTGAAAAAATATATTTAAATGTGTTTCGGTGGAAAAATAAAAAATAAATTGAGACTTATTTGAAATGATATGAAAATTTTCATATACTTTTGATGTGTTATGAGATAAGTACTTTCAAAATATTAGCTCATAATTTAATGATATGTCAATGTTGGCGTAGTTTTTGTTTCATAGATAATCAACGCTTAAAATTTTTATATTTAATTTATCTCAAGTTAAAAATTTTAAACTTTTTTGAGAGGGATGCTTATAATGTGGTAAATTTCATGAAAAAAATCATGAAAAAAACAAAATATAGGTCATAATAATAGTGTGTGAGTTAGATAGGAATTAACAACAAGTTAGCTAATGTTTTTGGATTTATGCCTTAGCGGCTGAGTTAGAGACAAACTTTCCATCACTAAAAATTTAATTAATAATTGGTTTCAAAAAAATTTAATTAATAAAAATAATACGAAATGGTGACAAAATGCCACATGAAATTCATATTAACATCTTTGCCACGTCGGCATTGCCGCGTGTATGCTGTGTCATAAATTGTTTTCATGTAGCATGTTACACTAACTTCTGTTAATGTTAAAGAGAGACAAAAAAATATTGATGAAAACACCAAAAGGATTATTCTTTAAAGACAATTTTGTGAATTACTAAAAACAAAGATTTGAGATATTTAGAGGGATTAAAAATATATTCCACCCAATATTTAATATCAATTTTATGATATATCTAGTATACATGCAGTTTATATATTTATATCGAATTTATGTGATTTTTTTTTTTGAAAAATCAGATAAAACGCAAGCAAATAAAAAAAATGTAAACTTAGTTGTAAATATTTGTCCAAATCCAGAGAAATATAAAATGTTAATTTTTTTTTTGAATAATTCATAGAAGACAATTGAATTAGACAGTTTTATTTATTTTATTTTAATTAAATGACATTATAATCATTTTAGAGTGACATTTAAAATTTTAACTATGAAAGTGTTAAAAATGCCTACTATGAAAATTTTGTTGAATCGTCCAATTAGTAAATCTTATTTATAATATAATTGTAGTTATCAATTTGTTATCCATCTTTTTCTTCAATAAAAATACTGATTAATCTCAATGTATTTTGTCTTATCATGCTTACCATGATTATGTGCAATAATATTGAATTTATGATTTTGTGTCAAAATCATACTGCACTCATCTCTATTGATAATAGCATGTTGAATAAATACTAATTGAAATTACTTTCAAATTATGATCCTAATAATAAACTCAAATCCATGGATAATAATAAATATTTTGATTTGATTATGATTATAGCACTCTTCTTCGGTTGGGAGTTTGAAGAGGAAGAGATAAGAGTACCTTAAAAAAAAAAGGAAGGATTGAGTGAAAAAAATTGAAGAATTTTGATTGGAAGAGTTTTAGAGGGTTTTCTTTTATTTATAACACCAAAAAACCTCTAATTTGGAGAACTAAAAATTTGTATTGAAGAAGGGTTTTGGAGGACTTTCATAAATTTTTCAAATATCTTTTATGTTGTTATAGTATTCTAAAAACTAAAAATATATTAATGATAAACACTATTTTGTCATTCTATACAAAATCTTTTTTCCAAAAACATTAAATATTGTCTTATATTTTTTTTAAAATTTTATTTTTCAGAAGTTTTCCGTTCCCCTCTAAACTCCCAAACAAATTTAAAAGTTTACCAAAGTTTTAAACTTGTACCATTGAATGTATTATATAAGAAATAAAAACTGCATAACTCTAGCCGAAACATTTGCCAGAGGGAATTCTGAAGGTGGCTATGGTGATTTAAAAAATGAGTCTCACCGAAGAAGGCCCAAATGATTGAATCACATCTGGATGCAGAAAGAAACACTGAATGGCACATAATGAATATACAGAACGTTTCTGGAGCAAAGGTGGAGATGTTGACTAGTAGACAATGAACGAAAGTTAAAGAAATTATGAACACTCCAAAAGGATGACACCTTGGTGAATTTCTAAACATGTCGCGAAAGGATGACACAACAGCTTGAAAACATCTTGGCAAATCTTTTTATCGGTAAGTGGAGGCACATGGTTGTTCCAACAACAATGTCATTCAGGTAGTTGGATTGGCGACAAAAGTATGATCATGATGGTGTTGGTGATGATTGATGATACCCGCTGAAGAAGGGTCCACCAACAAAAAATATGTCGTTGTGAAAAGCAAGAAAAATTCAAAAATAAATAGTAAATCGTTTAAAAGGCTGGGGAGAGATATACAAGTGCGATAATTATAGAAACTTGCGACCAATTAATATAAGAGGATCAATCTCACCTTCCACTAGCGATTGTCTCGTTTAAAGCTAGATCAAAGCTCTGTATGGACTGACCCAACACAAAAATTGTTAACACATAGCAGAATTCGAATATGAGAACTTTGAGAGGAACACACTCTTAAAACCCAAACATTCACCATTAAACCAACCTTTGGGGTTAAACACATCGTTTTAGATGCTTTAGCAACTTTCTGCCAAAAACTACAATAAACCCACTGGTGTAATCAAAACCTTATGAAAAACCATTTTGAATTTGTGATGTTGAGTCGAAGGGTCCGTTTGTTTTGGTTTTTTTAAATGATTTTTATAGTGTTACATAATTTTGTGTAAAAAAAATTTTACAAAGAAACTTTTCATAAAAGTTTCAAATTTGATTTGAATAGTTATTCTTAAAATGCTATTTTAGGTATTTCATCATTTTATTGAAAATTTTTTTGGATATCAAAATTTTAAAAAATCATTTATTTTGAAGTTATTTTAAATAGATTTTTATAAAAATTATTTTTGAAATACAATTTTTTAAAAATATTGTGGTTTTGACAATGTTTTGATCTTCAATAATGTATGTTTATATTATAGAATGTCAAAATTAGTGTTTCAATTTTGAAAAATAAATATAAAATCTATTTTCAAGGTAAACTATTAAAATATCTATTAATTTAATATTAAACAAATTTAATAGACAAGATTGATTATGGGTGACCTACTAATCAAGTAGTAAGTAAAGAAATGAATATTTACACACACACACACACACACACACACACACACACACACACACACACACACACACACACACACACACACACACACACACACACACACACACACATATATATATATATATATATATATATATATATATATATATATATATATATATATATATGCAACTAGAAAGTTGAGAAACAAAAGAAGATATATTATAAAAAACAAGCAGCACCTAGCAATGAGGGGATTAGTGTGACTAATCAGGAGAACAAACAGAATAATAAAGGCATTGCAGATGGAGAGGATCCATGGATCACAGTTAGAACTGCAAGTAGAAACATGGGGGAAGAACCAATTGAAACAACAGAGGTGGATTACACAAATGGTTTTGACATCCTGACCCAAGGAGAGTGTTCCACATCTTTCCCTGTTCCATGATGCTTAGCTGGAATGTGAGAGGGCTAAATAAGCATGCTAGATGCATGGAGGTTAGAGCCCACCTCAAGAATAATAAGGTTAGTTGTGTTGCTCTTATTGAAACTCGAGCCAAAATAAATAATAGGGAATGTAGTAGAAAATATCTTGGTCTGGAATGGAGATTTTTGGATAACTATGATCAACATACCAATGGTAGAATTTGGCTTGGTTGGGATCAGAAAATGTGAAATATTAAATTACTTGGGGTTTCTGATCAGTATATTCATAGTGAGGTGTCCAATGATAAGGGGGAGTTCTCTCATTTCTTGACCACCATTTATGCTCAGAATCAATTGGCCAATAGAAGAAGACTGTGGACTGATTTACAAGGAATTGGGAATACCATTAATCAACCCTGGATCATCATTGGGGATTTCAATAATGTGCTGAAGAGTAAAGATAAAATAGGAGGGAATGAAGTCCATGAGTTTGAATATAGAGATATGGAAAATATGATGGAGACCACATGATTGTTTGAACATGAAACAAAAGGAGCATATTTCACTTGGTCAAACAAACACTCAACTGGATTGATCTATTCCAGGATAGATAGAGCTCTATGCAATTGTTCCTGGTTTACTAGGTTCCCTGAGTGTATCATTGAGGTTCTTAATCCACACATTTCTGTCCATTCTCCTTTGATGGTTAGTCTGGAGAATCACAAAGCAGTGGCTTACCAGAGGAGAAGATTCCAGTTCCTTAACTGTGTGATTGGAAAAGATACTTATAAGGAGAGTTTGAGGAATATCTGGCATCAAGATATGGAGGACAGGCCTATGTTTAGATTATGGGGGAAGCTAATTAGACTGCAACCTGTGATGCAAAAGCTCAATAAACAGATAACAGAAGGTGTGAAAAGATTAAAAGAGTATAGGGAAAAATTGGCTCATGCTCAGAATTTACAAAAAACTGACATGATGAATGTTGAATACAGTAGAGATGTAAAGATGTGGACTGAGGAAGTATTAAAGCAGGATGAGTTGGAAGAGAAGATTTTAAAGCAAAAATCTAAAATTAATTGATTTAGTTAGGAGATGGTAACAATGCTTATTTTTTTGCTAACCTCAAAGCAAAAAATAAGCAAGCTACAATCCTTAGTCTGAAGAATCAACAGGGAGAAAGAGTTACTGATTTCAAAGACCTGGAAAAGGAAATCATGGGATTCTATGAGCAGCTGATTGGTACCGAGAAGCAGAACATAAGACATATGAATATAACCATTTTGAGGAAAAGCCCCCAATTGAATAGAACCCAGCCGAATTCTTTGATCCAACAAGTGACTGAGAAAGAAGTTTGGGATGCACTCAAAGGAATGGGAGATAATAAAGTACCTGGAACTGATGGATTCAATGCAAAAATTTTCAAAATAGGATGGAGTGTAGTGAAGGGAGATGTCATTGATGCAATCCAGGATTTCTTTATAAACAAGAGATTACACAACGCAACAAATTGTGCTTTGGTGACACTGATTCCTAAAAGTAAAGATGCTTCTGCTATGAGGGAGATGATACATCTAGCTTGTTGTTCCACAATTTATAAGATCATCTCAAGGATCTTGACTGCAAGGCTGAGTAATGTGATACACACCATAGTTCATGATAGTCAAATTGCATTTATGGATGGGAGAAACATTCATGATAACATTATCCTGACTCATGAATTAATAAGAGGGTATAATAGGAAGCACATCTCCCCTAGATGTACTATCCAAATTGACTTACAAAAGGCTTATGACACTGTGAACTGGGATGCTCTGGAAACAATTATGAGAGAGATGAGTTTCCCAGATCAGTTTGTAAATTGGATCATGATAGCTGTGAGAACAGTATCTTACAGGTACCTAATCTATGGACAGGTGAGTGGCATTCTTAAAGCTAAAAGGGGCTTGAGACAGGGGGTTCCTGTGTCCCCTTTATTATTTGTTATAGTCATGGAATACCTCCACAGATGTATGGCTGAGCTCAAGCATAACAAAGAATTCAAATATCATCCTAGGTGTGCCAAGTTGAACATCACAAATATTTGTTTTGCTGATGACTTGATGCTGTTTGCGAGGGGAGATGTGAACTCAGTCCAGGTTAGGGGTGTTCGCGGTTTGGTTTGGATCGGTTTTAAGGCAAAAACTCATCCGATCCAAAAAAATTTTATTTGCGGTTTGGTTCGGTTTTGGATGATATGTTAAAAAAATCCAATCCAATCCGATCCAATTTAATGCGGTTTAATTTGGATCGGTTTTTGGATATCCAAATTACAAATTATATTTTTATTAATATTATAAAAATACTAATAAAGTATAGATTTGATATAATATATATTATATAGTATATTAAAAGTTAATATTATAAACTGAAAATGATAGATTATAGTTGAAATAAATGAAATAATCAAAATAAATAGATTAAACTAAGCTAATAGATAAGATCAAAAAATTAATTATCATATAATAATAAATTTATGTAAGATATCATACTAATAAAAAATAAATAATTACAAAATACATATAAATGCGGTTCGGTTTGGTTTGGATCGATTTTGAAAAATCAATCCGAAATCCGATCCGAACCGTGCGGTTCTCCCAAAACAGCATCCAAACACATCCAATAAACTTCGGTTTTTTGCGGTTTTCGATTTTTTTGAATCGGTTTGCGGTTTTTATTTGGATTGGTTTGGATTTGAACACCCCTAGTCCAAGTTATGATGGAAGCTTTCAATAGATTCTCTGAGGAAACTGGACTTAAATCTAATCCAGAAAAATGCAAGGTTTTCTTTGGTGGCACATGTTTGAAGGATCAACATGCTATTAGAGAAACAACTGGCTTTGTGGAAGGGAAACTGCCCATAAGATATTTGGGGGTGCCTCTAGCTAGTAGGAAGTTGTCAGTCACACAGTGTCAACCTCTAATGGATAAAATGATGGTGAGAATTCAACACTGGTCAGTCAAACTTCTCAGCTATGCTGGGAGACAACAGTTGGTTGAGAGTGTTCTAATGGCTATTTCAGGATATTGGATGAATGTATTCCCGATACCAAAGAAGGTTATCAACACAATTGAGACTCTATGTAGGAACTTCTTGTGGTCTGCAAAAGCTGATGGTAGAAAAGCTTTGGTGACTTGGGATACTGTCTGTGAACCAAAAAGTGCAGGAGGGTTAAATTTCAAAAAGTTATACATTTGGAACAAGGATCTAATTCTGAAACTTTTATGGAATATTCATAGCAAAGCTGACAAGCTCTGGATTAGATGGTTGGACACCTATTTTATGAAAGGGACCCCTGTTCTTCAATGGCAAGTAACTCATACGAGTTCTTGGATGCTGAATAGTGTGTTGAAATGCAGGATATACACCCAGAACAACATAGCTTGGGAAAGAGCCAATCAAACGGGGAAATTCAACACATAAAAAATGTATAAAGTAATTAGTGGAGACAGTGTAGAGGTGCCATGGAAATGCTTATTCTTCCAAAACCGAGCCAGCCCCCGTGCAAATTTCATTCTCTGGTTGACATTACTTGGCAGACTATCTACTAAGGATAGACTAGTGAGATTTGGACTGATTCAGGATACTAAGTGATGCTTCTGTCAACAGATGGAAACGATGCAACACCTTTTCTTTGCGTGCGATTATTCTAGTAAAATCTGGGAGGAAATGTTGCAATGGAATGGATACAAGAGGACTGCCACTACCTGGGACAAGGAGAAACTATGGCTGATCAAAGAGATAGCAAAGAAAGGCTGGCGTAGAGAGATTTTGAGGATAATTCTAGCTGAGACTATATATCATATTTGGTATGAGAGAAACGAGGTATTGTTTAAGCACACAAGACCGAGTATGAACATCTCCCGTCGAATTAAGGATAGAGTGATGAATAGAAGCCTTTTGTATAGGAAGCTAATTGCACATGTTAGTGTTAGAAATGATAGCTTGATATAAGTGTTTTTGATGTGGTTGGTTTTTTAGAGGCCTGGATCTAGGATCGGCTTGTATTACATGTTTTTGGAATTAATAAAAGTTTATTTCTCTCTAAAATAAAAAAGTGGGATTTACTTCTCCTCCATGTTATTTATTTTACTGTGTTTTTTCTAAGATGGAAATGATGTTTTGTTTTTTAATTCTTTTTTTAAAATTTCATGTATTATTAATATTAATTATTTATTTATTTTCTATAAATTAATATTTATAATTTATAAATAAAATATTTATTTGAGTCAATATTTAATTGTATGTATTTTTGGGTATTAATTGAGTCAAATAGACCAATTAATTTGTTTCACCATATTAACTTTGAACTTGATAATACTCGCCACAAAAATATTTGTTCCAAAGTAAACGTCAGTTTTGGTTTTCAATGCAATTTTAGTTTTTATCTTCGAATTATACCTATAATTAATAAGGTTAACCTATTATTTCTCTCACATTGCATTAATAATAATAAGAATGAATAATTTGGTAAAATTGTCATTCTCTCAACTATGATACTTATTTTGGGACGACAAAAATACTTATAAAATTGTTGATTATTTGATTCTACCAATTATGATCAATTTATTGTCATAAAACAACTGTGATTTTTTTCCAAATAAACAATTAGAGAATATAATATGCTGACCTACTGGGATAAAATGTTTTCTCATAAAAATTACATATATCTATGATTATATCTCCTTTTGTTACTAATCCAATTTTGATGGTTTATTTGGTTCCAATGTGGAGACTATTAGAAAACAGAAGACAATGTAAGAACTAAGAACATAAATAGATTAATTAAAAATAAGACTCAAAATAGTTGATGGTTCTACTAAAAAATAATGTTAAAGACAGAGAACATAAATATAAACAAGTATTTTAGAGAAGTTAAGATCAAATATATATTTTAGAGTCAGAGTCATTAATATTCTCCTCCTGAGATTGTAGATGCATGAAATAAGACACATTTTCATAAAATGTGACTTATCCTTCCTCAAAATTTTTCAAATTATTATAAAATAATTATTCAATAAACCATTTTAAAATAGTATAAAAATATAATTCCAATTTAAGAAAAAAAGGCGCTGAGATTAACATATAGAAGACAGCTTCTTTTGACTTATTTATGTGTTGAAGAGATAGTTTAATCCTCTTGAAAAAATCATGAAGATAGAATTACTTCACAATCATCAAATCATGTATAAGAAACACACAACAATAGTATTAGAAATGCTAGAATGAAAAGTGTAAGTAAAAAAAATATAGAAAGAAATTTTATATGATAAGCAACGTCAAAGTTAGGAATCCTATCACTCTTTGAGCTAGTATATGCAACATTCAAGGTAAAACTACAACATATTGTGTATCAATCAACGCTATATATATTTTTTTTAAGAAAGTAAATAGAAAGTTTTCCAATAACAACAAAGAGGAAAAAGAATCGCATAAAACCAACCAGGGGCCAAGTGAGTCCAAAAAAATTACCAACAAAAAGCTAAAAAAAAGTGTAATAACAAAAAAAATCCTAACACGAAGTAATAGTATATTGTGCCCACTTGTGAATAATTACAAAATGAACTAACTTGACAAAATAAATAACATGTCATTCAAAATGATAGGTTCTTTAGGAGTAGAGAAAAATATAATAAATAAAAATAAATTTATGTAATTTAAAAATATTAAATAAAATAATAAATAAGTTAATTTTTTCCAACCATATAACTATAAAATAGAAAAATTGGACTGAGACATAAAAAAACCAATCACACAAAGAAGTGGTAAAAAATAAACTAATACAAAAAAAACAAAAGACTTTTTCACCATCTGACATTTCTGACACAACAAATATAAATATAAATACTTTCCGGTATTATGTTCTCTTCCATTTTATCCTTTCTAATTTTTTAATCTAAAATTTCCTAAAACTTTTTTTTTTAAACCCCAAAACAAAATACTTATATACTATGTTATCATCCAATAATTAATTATAGATCATTCTTTTCTAACCAATTTTGTTTCAACAACTTTGCTCTTTTTTTTTTTTTTTTATTTTTTTTTATGATGACACACACGTATTCGATGAGAAAAAGAATCATGTATAAAATATCACGTGAATTTTGTAAAGAAATAAATAATTTTTTTTCTCAGAGATTAATTTGAGCTTTGTACTTACGAAAGAGTCAAACAGGTGTCAATTTAATCCAAAAATTTCAAAACTAAATTTAATATTTTTTCGTAAATATTTAACAAAGTTTGTTTCAATTTTAAAAATACTTATGGAGACCAATTTGTCCTCAAGAAAATTAATGTAAGGACCTAATTATCCCTTATACTTATAAATAATGTACGTGACAATCCAATCACGTCTCAAAAGTATGAAGGAAAAAAACCAATTTTAAAAAAATATTGACAGAGAGACAAACACGGCCTGATTAAATATTTTAAAAGATTAAATAAGGTTTGTTTTGAAGAACTAAGTTGATCTTGTAATTTTTGGGAAAGACCAAAATGGATCTTCACTCATAAAATAATATACTCAATTAAAATGAGTCTAAGGGTCTGTTTGATAAAAATAGCGGTTGACTGATAAGCTAGCTGATAGCTTATAGCTGATGGCCGATGGTTGACACTGATAACTAACAAGCTAATTGAAGTATTTGGTAAAATTAGCGGTTCAAGTAACTTATAAATGTAAAATGACATAAACGATATTTTATACATAATTATTTAATTTGAAATTAAAATAAATTATAAAGGATAAAAATGAGTTTATGCTAAAATAATAAGGATAAAAAAGGAAGAAAAAATGATAAGCTATAAGCTATAAGCTAAAACGCTATTTGAAATAACGTATGGAAAATAAGTTATAAGCTAGTAAAATAAGCTATAAGCTAGTGATGAAAAAACCATTACCAAACAGGTCTAAATTGTCATATGAGCTTATAAGCTATAAGACATAAGCTCAAAATTTTCTCTTACCAAACAAAGCCTAAGAGAACTTTTAGAAAAATGGATGGAAAGAGAAAGATTTTTTTCTTAAACTACGTTATATATTTTTAGCTATAAAAGACATACATGATACAAGAGAATGACTCATCTATGACCATTATTTTTCTGTTAGGGAATGAAATGCTAATTTCTATCCGGCAAGCGATGCTATTGAATCGGTAGTCGTCTGGGTGAGGATTTCTAGTATGCCAATAGAGTACTATGATGCACGAGTGTTATCGTTCATAGAAAACCGAATTGGAAAGACAGTGAAAGTGGACAAGAACACTTTGATAAGGCATCGAGGGAAGTGCACGAGGCTGTGTGTTCAAGTGGACCTAACAAAGTCGTTACTAGCAATATATTCAATCAAAGACAGGAACTATAAGGTAGAATACGACGACCTCCATTTTCTTTGCCTCAACTGTGGGAGATTTGGACACTACAAAGAAGGATGCATGGAAAAATAGGCTACCAAGGTTTAAGGAGAAGTTCATGAGAATGAAGATCGTGGGATGCTTAATCAAAGAGATTTGATTGAGGCACCAACTATGATAAGTCCCTAGATGGTAGCGCAGAAACCCAGAAGGAACTGGAAAATGACAACCATAAATCACCGGAATGAAGCGTCGACGAATCCTTAACCGGAAGTTCAGACGAGAATCAATGGAATAATGGCAAGGAGAAGAACATGGGATCCCAGTTTATCAGCCTTAATTACGAGGTTGACGAATTGGGGAATAAATTAAATGAACAAATTAAATGACGAGATTGATTTGGAAAATGTGAATCAGAATACTACATACCCGGATACGGAAATTGTAGTTAATGAGAATCTAATTATTGATGCAATAATTATTGAAAAATAAGAAGATAATAATTCAAAAGGGACAACAAATGGTAAGCACGTGGATCTGAGAGATAGGAAACAACGGAAACATAAAAAGGCGGCTGAGAGCAGAGGCAATACAAAGGTAGCACATGGAATAATAAAAGAAAAGAAAAAGGTGGGGCCCTCTAGAAAGACTAAGGAAGCCATTGGGAGAATCATGGAGGAAAAGGGACTCAAGGATATTATCAATGGGATGAACTTGGATAGCTCAACTCACCATGAAGATGCTAACCACATAAAATTGTCTTTTGGGAACCTGCCAATGGGCTTCAAAATGGACTAGAACAATTAGCCCCAAAAGTATTGAGGTCCCAAGGTGGTGAGAACATAATAAGCAATCCTTCATACCAGAGTGGATATTATAATTATTGACAAACATTTTTAATATATACATGCATGAGTGAAGTTTGATGGAGAAGATGATTGGTTTTTTTACCCCTGTTTATGCTAGTACTAGAGAAGAGATTAGACATGACTTGTGGGATAATCTTACCAGAATAGCTAGAACTGTTGACAAAGGGTGGCTTGTTGGAGGCAATTTCAATGACATTAGGTACATCACTGAAAAATAGGGAGGGAAACATGTATTCAATAGGAAGTGCTAAATCTTTAAGGATATAATTAAGTCTTGTAATCTCATGGATCTTGGCTTTGTAAGGCATCTGTTTACTTGGAGAGGTCCCATCTTCCAAGGGAGTGCTAGAATTTATGAGATTGGATAAAGGCCTTAACAATGATATGTGAAGGATTCAATTCCCTAATGCCTACGTGAAAGTGTTGCCTAGAATGTACTTCTTAGATCACCGTCCTCTCTTGATGCACATTACTGGAGCAGTCTTATAAGGATATGATAAATAATGTCTGACACGAGAACAATACTCTACAACAGAACTTGGAGGAGTTCAAAATGAAAGTGAACTTAAAAATGCGTTCTTTGTAAAACATCCAGGTTACTAAAAGGAAATTGATGAATAGATTGACATGAATTCAGAATGCTTGGCATAAGGGCAAAGGTCACCCTGGGCTAAGGATTACATAGAAGAAAATTCAGTTGGAACTTTTCATTACTCTGCAGCAAAAGGAACTTGCTTGGCACCAAAGATCTAGGGCTCAATGGTTAGTTGAAGATTATAGAAATACTAGATAGTATCACCTTAAAACAATGCAAAAAAGTAGAGCTAACAAGGTCAAGATGATGAATAATAATAATGGTAGATGGAGTGAAGACTCTGATGAGATCTAGAATATGATCAGAGCCTATTACCATGATTTGTTCACAATTGATACTAATATTGGAAATTGGGTTCAAACTGCAATAACCTATCCTCACTTGGATGATTCTTTATCAATTTCTCTGGATAAGGATGTTAATAATGATGAGATAAAGGAAGCTTTTCTTAACATGAAGCCATGGAAAGCTCCAGGTCCTGATGGGTTCCTGGTTGGGTTCTATCAAAAGTCTTGGAACCCTTTTGGAGATTGTACTTATAAGTTTATTAGGACCTTGTGAAACAATCCCGAGAAAATAGCAGAGGTAAACTCCACTAATTAATTCTAAAGCGTCCTAGTCCTGTCTATGTTCATCAATTTAGGCCTATTTCCCTTTGCAATACTATCTATAAAATTTTGAGTAGAGTTCTAGTTAATAGGCTCATAAGTTTCATAGATAAACTAGTCTCCCCTTTTCAAAGTGGTTTTATTCCCGGTAGAAGCATTCATGAAAACATTATTGTTGCACAAGAAATGCTTCATACCATGAATAAACTTAAAGGGAAAAAAGGACTTTTGTCATTAAAGTTGATTTAGCCAAGTCCTATGATAGGCTAAGTTGGAAGTTTGTGGATAATATCTTGAGAGAAGGAGGTTTCCTAGAAAAAATGGCTAAAGTCATCTATAATTCCATTTCCTCTGTCAACATGAATATCTAGTGGAATGGAGCAGTTGGAGATACATTTTATCCCAAAAAAGGAATGGAGAAGTTGGAAAGGAAAACTTTTATCCTTAGCAAGCAGAATTATACTGGCCAAGTCAGTCATAGAGGCAGTTTCCCTTTACCCTATGATGAACTCTATATTGCTTATTGCTTGTTTGAAATATATCCAGAAGGCTCAAAGAGCATTTTTTTGGGAAGATGAAGACTATAAAAGACATGCTCATTCAATTAGCTGTGGCAAGATTACGTTGCCCACAAGTCTTGGTGGTTTGGGTTTGAGAAACTTGGAAGACATGAATAAGGTATGTGTTTTGAAGCTTAGCTGGAAACTTAAAAGTGGAGAACATGCCCTATGGTGTGATGTGATGAGGGGCAAGTATGAAAGGCAAAATAATCAGGGACAAAAAGCAGAGTCTAAAGCGTATGATTCAAGCCTCTAGAAAAATATGGGCAGTGTGTGGCCAATAGTTACAAACATGACATATTGGGCTATTGGTGATGTGAAAGAGGTCAATGCTTGACATGATAACTGGGTCATGCCTGGTTTAAAACTCTCAAGTGTTTTAATTGTCAGTAACAATGTGAATTAAAACCAGAAAGCTAGTGAGCTTGTAGATGAGTAAAAGAAACTAGGATATGGATATGCTGACTAGAGTCCTTCCCCTTGATATTTTTCATGTTATCAAAGTTATTGCTCCTCCTTGCATCACTAAAGGAACGAGTGTCTACTTTTGGAAAGGAACTAAAAATGACAACTTTAGCAATGTTTTTAAAAATCGGACTGATCATTAAACCTGTGAGGATATTGAGCCACTAGTTCATTGATCGAATCACTGGGTCACTAGTCGAACCTCATGATTAAATCAATATTAAATCAAAAAATCCGGTTAAATAAACCAATATTTATAACAAAATTATATAGTTATTAATTTGGTTGAACTGGATGAGCCGGTCTCTAAAAAAATCAATGGCACTTAACGTTTTTCAAAAATATCATAATTTCACAATGTTAATTCTTTAAATTCAAATTCTTAACATTTTTTATTTTTCTCCTTCATTTACTAGGGCATCAAGATAAAATAGAACCAAACAAATAAGGGCTAGTAGCTATGTGTATAAATAAGGTACTAAAATAAAACATAGAGACTAGTTAGAACAAAATAACCAAGGTTCAATGTTCCTTTAGAGTTAAAATTGACCTTTCAAAAGAGACATTGTATGTTTCTTCAGAAATAATGCATGTTTTGTTCTCCGAGTGAAACTGAATAACATAACATAAGAATATACTCCAAGTTATGTACTAATTCAATGTGATGAGCGAGTATTTTTCCCGATTCGACCAGCCAGTTTGATCCTGTTTTTAAAACACCGGCTTTTAGGGTATGTTTGGATTGATGGAAGGGAGTGGAATAAAGTGAAGTGGAATGATATAAAATTATGTTCCATTGTTTGGATTGATTAAAAATGGATGGAATGGAGCGGAATCGGATGGAATGCATTTCATCCCATTCCATCACTTTCCGTCATTTTTTATACTCTCCGATTTGGACGGAATGACAAAATCTCTTTATTCCGTCATAAAATATCCAAAAAATGGAACAACATCTTTATTTCATTCCGCTTTGTTGTTGGAGTTTTGTGGTGTACTTTTCGTTATTATCGTATCCACAGGGATTATTGCGATATCACCGCCGTTCTATAGTCTATTTTGTCTTGAGTTAATGTTACTTTAGTTTTAGGTTTGCAAAAGATCATTCAATTCTTTTAGTAGCAAAGAGTAAATTAATGAAAGTTCTAAGTTAAAGAAAATGTATCAAGATTCGATTTCATCGACCTAAATTTGTATGTCTCCTTATAAATATACGTATATGAACATGGTAACGATCAACATAATTACGTATCGACGCCTATATCATCCGTGTCCGCAATGATATAGTTAGATTTACCGTATTGTTTAACCGACGATTTCTCCATCCTTTAAACAATACAAATAACGTTTTAAAACCGATACTAAGTAAACATCAAACGCTAAATCCATGTCTGCAATTTATAGTTTGATAGATGATAAAGTTAGATCTAGATACAAATATTGATGTCTCAAACACTTATACCAAAGAAAAAGCTTTAATAAACAAACTAAACCATCTATATTGATCATCACTTGTTCATACATAATATATTCACAAGAACACATACAAAAAGCTAGGAAGATTACATCTTATCTTGATACAAAAGAGATTTAGCTATCCATGAGAATGGTAGCTTGCTCAAGAAGTAAAGGATGAAGATCAACAAGCATCAAAGGCGATTAATCGACGATCAAAGCTTCCAATCTTCAACTATTAGTTTGCTACAGTGATTAGGGTTTTTGAGCTCTTAAGAATGTAATGTCCCCCTCCAAAAATCAGAATTACTCTTTATATAGTAAAATCATTTTCTGTCCAGGGCGCGTCGCGCCCTCCAGCGCGCTTCGCGCCAATACACTTAAAAAACTTAAACCGCCCATGCGCGTGACGCGCGCAACTCTCTGCTTTGAAACTCCAAAATATCTTGCCCAGGGCGCGACGCGCCCACATCTCCGCGCGACGCGCGCTTACTTCTGCCAGGCACTCTCTTGCAAAGCTCAAAACAAGCTCCAAACTTCCCCAAAATTGGCTAAAACCTACAAAATCATAACTAAAACACATATTAACATAAAATGAAAGCTTAATATTATAAACTATAAATAATTATCTAAAACTTCAGGGAATTGTACGAATATCCGATAAAAACGGTCGAAAGGTGCCATTAATTAAACTAAATATAAACACAATTTGGCACCTAACAACTCTCCCCAACTTAAACTCTTGTTTGTCCTCAAACAAAACAATGATAAATTACCGGGAACACAAAATATCACAAATGAAACAACAAGGTAGAAACAAGAACAATTGAATGGTTCAAATTCCAAAAGTACACAAAGATCAATCCTTACCAGTTTTCATCAAAGTACCATGATAACAATGCTAATCCTATATACAAATTCTATGTCAGAAATTCCACAAAGCAAAAGAAGTTCAAGAATGAATCACACCTACGTATTTCTCTACTGAGAGAACAAAAATGGAGGATCCTAACACTCACCAGACAATGACGCAAACACACCGAATTAATTATAAACTCATCTAAGCATAAGACATATAAAAAAGTGTATAAGCATGAATCACTAAGGACTTTCGGGTTGTAGCTTGGCTTGGTTAACAAGGAAGTGTCTCATATCTCACGGCCATTGAATCGAAAATGTCAAAACCTAAGAGAGCATTCAAATTCAATTATCACAACCTAAACAACCAAGTTTACCACATTATTCATTACTTGCTCAAGGGTCACAAATTTTTTTCTTTCTTTCTTTTTTTTTTTTTTTTTTTTTCATATATATATTTTTTTTCTACTCTTTTTCTTTTCTTTATTATAAACATAAATATATATACCCCTTGAGCACTATCTTTTGATATATCCTCACCAATGTACACCTTTATTTCATTCTCCCCAACTTGTATATTACCAAGACATCACTAAGAATGCTCCCTATTCTAAGGCAAAAAGGAATCAATCCTTACCATATCAAATGGCAACAGTTCAAGGTAGAAAGAAAAGAAAGTCATCAAGATTCTATCAAAAATCGGTATAGAGATCTATATACAACATAAGCTTAACCGATAAGAATCTTGGAAAACGGCTCAAAGTGGTTAGCAAATACTCACACACTCACCGGGTAGGTTACATTTGGATTGGAAGTTTTTCTCATAGTGCAGAACAAAACGCCTTGATCACTTTCATGCTTAACACAATTTAATAATAATGCAAGATTAATCATAATAAAAACGAGTTAAAACGCACATTGCTGGTATCCAGCACAATTTATATATATACACAGTGGAAAGTCTCCTCACAACTACAGCTAGGCTAAAGTGATTCACAATTGAACTAATTTTATCCACAGAAATTAATGACACCTAATTTGTACAATTAAAAGCATCACAATCAAAGGTACTTGATAAATAAAACGATAAAGGATGTACCTTGTGCGTACAGTTTTCAACTTATATCATCACCACTCAAATTGTGTTGCATCATCCAAATTCATCGTGGCAACAAAAATTCGTGTTCCAGCTAATTAATCATCAGGACAACTTATCAAACCATTATTTCTAAAATATAAACACTAAACTAAAATAAACTACTTAAAAATAAATAAATGCAAAAATAAAATAAACTGAACTTATATAAAATAAAAACCACACCAAACGGTGTTAATTATCCAAAGGCGTAAACTTAGCCTTTCAAAGTACCTCATCCACCAGGATGGAACAAAATTAAAAACAAAGACAACTAAAAACTGTTCTAATATAAAACTAAAAACAATAAAACATAAAGCAATAAAAAATAAAGTCTACTCCTCATCGGAAGTCTCCGGATCATCCTGCTCCATCCCCTCCTCAGGATCTGGCCTGCCCTCAGGCGATGAAGCATAGGCAGATAAATCATCCCTGGAACCAACAGGCTGCTGCAGAGAAAGCTGCCGGATAGAATCCTGCAAAAACAGAAACGCTCTCTGATGCGCCATATGCATCTGATAGTTCCAATCACTTGCATCACCATACTGTGGACCAGCAGGCGGTGCAGCAGCAACCGGAACAGCTTGAGAAGCATCGGGAAGGTCAGATGCACCAGCAGCAACACCAAAAGGACGACCTCCAGGCAAACAGTACCTGTTAGCAAAAAACGACCTCCAGGCAAACAGTACCTGTTAGCAAAAATATCATCTATAACACCATCCATGGGAATCCTACCACCAGGTGGAAACCGGACATCAGCCTTCCTGCACAAACCCATTATTAAACCGGGAAAAATCAACCTACATTTCACCCCATCTCCATGAAGAGTCCCATTCAGGGCGACTCTTTTCAGCTCGTTCGCCACAATCCTGGACACATCAATGTTATCACCATTCAAAATACCCTGAACCAAACCTGCCGTATCAATGGTGAGGGAAGAAGTGTGACTCCGTGGCCTAATGTTGTAAAGGACCACCGAAGTCACCAACTGAGCCTCCTCCGTCAACTGACTACGAGTAAAAGTCTTTGGCAGCCCAGCTTTAGTCAGAGTATAGGTGAAACCAGTCCTGCAAATCCTCTCCCTAATACTCTCCACGTCCCAGTTTCCTCTATTCAACCTGGGATGGTACTGGCATTCTTCTACCAAAGCAAGAGGGTTATCCAGAAAATCAAAAATAGCCTCTTTGCTAAAATCAATGGCCTTACCTCTCACCCATGTTTTAAACGGGTAAGCTTCAGTACCTGACCAACCGCTCGGAGGCAAGGCGTTTGCGTAGAATTCTCTGACAATCTCCACCTGATAGAATTTTGGTGGAGCGAACAGCTTGTCCCAGAATGTTTCAGACAAAGCAGTCCACGCCCTTTGAAAAAGGCCGTGGTCAATAGGAACCACCGTGCGTTCACTCCACACAACTCGACTTTCAAGCTCATGGTACCTCGCCTCTTGCTCCGGACCTAGAAACTTCGTCCGATCAAACCTGCCAGCTTGTGAGGAAGATCCCTCACCAGATCCAGTCTTCTTTCTCTTTAAAAAGGGTGCCATTCCTGCACAAATTCAAATCAAACCAAAACACACAAAATTGAAACAAAGTTAGCATATGCTCAAAATTAACAGCACAATTCAAGCCACAGTCATCATCAATCATCAAACAGACCCTATCTACACCCCAAACAACATAAAAAAAAAATTTCAAAAATGAACCCAGGGCGCGACGCGCGCTGAACAGGGCGCGACGCGCGCTCTGCGAAACCCAGAATAAAACTTCATTTTTCTGCAAAACAGAAAAGAAGAACTTGTTTCTCCTCCCCTCTAAGGGTTCCAGCAGGCTAAAGATACAGCAAAAGGATGTCTTCTACCCTAGTTTTTCAAAATCTATAAAAAATTCCTAAATCTAAAAACCTAAACTTCTAAAACTTAAACTAATGGAAATAGAAGGGAAGAAAGAACATACATTTGATGATGATGACAATAAAGCAACGAAAATAGTGAGAGAATGCAGTATAATGCAAGAACAAGGTGGTGTTTTGGTTGAACTTTCTTGACACAAAGAGGAAAAAGGGTTTGAATGGAGGCAATGACCTCCAAAAACCCTACTAACTCTTCTGCCAACGAAACCGGGTCGGGCCCAGCATGGGTGGGCCCAAATCAAAATTATTTTTTTCAAAAATATACACAGCGCGCGACGCGCGCAGAATTGGCGCGACGCGCCCTCATCTCTGCCAGGAAGGGGCTCTTGAATTCACCATGCGCGCGACGCGCGCATATGGGTGCGGCGCGCGCTACACCAGAAACAGCAGAAAAACTGCATTGTTTCAGCACGCCCAAAAATACCGGTAGATCGTTTCTGGCTCGACGACAACTCAAAAATCCCACCTGCACAAAGAACACAAATACAAGTGAATATATACAACTTGGGGTGCCTCCCAAGAGCGCTTTGTTTAACGTCGGTCAGCTGGACGGTCAAAGGCAATCAAGGATCGCCAAACGATAAAACGCAAGTTTCACGATTAAAATCGCTTCCTCGATAAACCTTCAACCTCTGACCATTTACTACCCACTCTTGGTTTGATTTTTGGTCCTCTATCACAATAGCCCCTTGGCTTCTCACTTCTTTGACCAAAAACGGTCCGGACCATTTAGATTTCAACTTTCCCGGAAAAAGTCTTAACCGGGAATTGAAGAGTAAAACTAATTGCCCTACCTTAAAGTCCTTCATTCAAACCTTACTATCATGATAGAATTTGGTTTTTTCTTTGTAAATTGAATTAGACTTATAGGCATGCAATCTCATCTCTTCCAACTCATTTAATTGGATTTTTCTTCTCTCTCCACACAACTTGTGGTCAAAATTCAAAAGCTTCAAGGCCCAATATGCCTTATGTTCTAGTTCTACGGGAAGGTGGCAACTTTTACCATACACCATTTGGAATGGTGTAAGACCGATCGGTGCTTTGAAAGCGGTCCGATACGCCCACAAGGTTTCATCTAACTTCATTGACCAATCCTTCCTAGAGCTAGACACAGTTTTCTCAAGAATTCTCTTAATCTCTCTATTGGTCCTCTCAACTTGCCCATTAGTTTGTGGATGATATGGAGTAGCTACCTTGTGCTTTACTCCATATTGCTCCAACACTTTTTCAAGCGGAGCATTACAGAAATGAGATCCACCATCACTAATTATCACTCTTGGCGAGCCAAACCGCGAAAATATATTTTTCTTCAAAAACTTTATCACGGTCTTACCATCCGCTTTGGGTGAAGCAATCGCTTCCACCCACTTAGACACGTAATCCACAGCTACCAAGATGTATTCATTTGACATTGAGGAAGGGAATGGTCCAACAAAATCAATGCCCCAACAATCAAATACTTCTACTTCTACAATACTTTGGAGGGGCATTTCCTCTCTTTTCCCTATTCCACCAGTTCGTTGACAACTGTCGCATGAGGCAACATGGTGGTAAGCATCTTTGAACAAAGTAGGCCACCAAAATCCCGATTGAAGGACTTTTGTGGCCGTACGCAAACCATTAAAATGACCACCATAAGGCGAATTGTGGCAATGCCACAAAATGCTTTTTGCCTCCTCATCCGCGACACATCTTCTCAAAAGATTGTCACTACTCAACTTAAACAAGTGAGGATCATCCCAAACATAAAAATTAGCATCGTTTAAAAACTTTTTTCTTTGATTCCAAGTTAGATCCTCCGGTATCCAGCCAGATGCTTTGTGATTAGCCATATCTGCGAACCAGGGTCTAACTTCTTGTACCATGTACAGTTTTTCATCGGGGAATTCTTCCCTCACTTCTTTTTCATTGTTTGTCACCTCGGTATTCACTAACCGAGACAAATGGTCCGCAATCAAATTTTCTGTACCTTTCTTATCTTTCACTTCAAGATCAAATTCTTGAAGCAAAAGAATCCACCGAATAAGCCTCTGTTTTGAATCAGGCTTGGTGAGAAGATATTTGATTGCGGCATGATCAGTGTAACACACCACTTTAGAACCAATGAGGTAAGAGCGAAACTTTTCCAATGCAAATACAATTGCGAGCAATTCTTTTTCGGTAGTGGCATAGTTAATCTGTGCCTCATTTAAAACTTTGCTCGCATAATGTATAGCATGGAATTGTTTGTTCTTCCTTTGGCCTAAGACCGCACCAACCGCATAGTCACTCGCATCGCACATGAGTTCAAACTCAAGCGACCAATTAGGAGCGACAATTATGGGTGTGGTGGTCAAATTTGCTTTAAGTTCTAGGAAAGCTTTTAGACATGATTCATCAAAATTAAATTCCATACCTTTGTTGAGCAAATTACTCAAAGGCTTTGCGACCTTGGAGAAATCCTTGATGAATCTTCTTTAGAACCCAGCATGTCCCAAGAAGCTCCTTATGCCTTTCACATTCACCGGAGGGGGAAGTTTTTCAATAACTTCAATTTTTGCCGGATCGACCTCAAGCCCCTTTGAAGAAACCTTGTGGCCAAGAACAATCCCATCCGTCACCATGAAAGTGCATTTCTCCCAGTTGAGAACCAAATTTGTTTCAATGCATCTCTCCATTACCACATCAAGGTTCTTTAAGCACAAGTCAAATGACGACCCGTACACAGAAAAATCATCCATGAACACCTCAATGCTTTTCTCGATCAAATCTGAGAAGATAGCTTGCATGCACCTTTGAAATGTTGCAGGAGCATTACATAGTCCAAATGGCATTCTTCGGTATGCGAAAACGCCAAAAGGACATGTAAAAGCAGTTTTCTCGTGGTCCGCCGGATTCACTGATATTTGATTGTATCCCGAATAACCATCCAAGAAACAATAGAAATTTCTTCCGGCTAACCTCTCTAACATTTGATCCATAAAAGGTAATGGAAAGTGATCTTTTCTTGTTGCTTGGTTCAACCTCCTATAATCAATACACATACGCCACCCGGTCACCGCTCTCGAAGGAATCAACTCGTTCTTCTCATTTCTCACAACTGTCAATCCACCCTTCTTAGGAACCACATGCACCGGGCTCACCCATTCGCTATCGGAGATGGGATAAATCATCCCCGCCTCTAATAACTTCACAACCTCTTTTCTAACAACTTCTTTCATGGTTGGATTCAATCGCCTTTGAGGTTGTGCCACGGGACGAAAATCATCTTCTAACATAATCTTATGCATACAATAGGCCGGGCTAATACCCTTCAAGTCGGATAAAACCCATCCTATTGCTTCTTGATTCTTTGTCAACACTTCCTTCAATCGATGCTCTTCCTTGTTAGACAAACCACTATTAATGATAACCGGCTTAGTAGAATTGTCACCGAGAAACACGTATTTCAAGTGAGATGGTAACACATTCAACTCCACCTTTTGCTCTTCAACTTTAGGTTCATCCTCCAACTCTTCAATTTGAGTTTCAAATGGATTCATCTCCTCACAAGCCTCTAAATTTCTCAAGCAATCTTCAATTTCCTTCTCTTGATCTTTGGTGAGAACTTCGAGAGCTTCCATTAAAGTCTTCTCAAGAGGATTTGACAAGTGCATTTGATTCTCCACTTTCATAATAGCTCTTTCGGTAGCATCGATTCTAAAACAATCATCCTCATCATTAGGATGCTTGATGGCTTCAAAGAGATCAAGACATAATTCTTCATCTTGGTACCTTAATTTCATTAAGCCATCATCAATATCTATCATCATTCGGGCCGTCTTCATAAAAGGCCTTCCTAAGATCAATGGAATCTCAGGATCTTCTTCCATGTCTATGACAATAAAATCAACAGGATACCAAAATTTGTCAACCTTGACAAGCAAGTCTTCCGCAACTCCATGAGGATGAGCTGTGGATTTATCCGCTAATGATAACGTCATTCTTGTCGGCTTCAAATCATTGATTCCTAATCTTCTCACCATAGACAATGGGATCAAATTAATGCTAGAACCGGTATCTACCAAACCTTTGCCTATGTGAACATTTCCAATAGACACCGGTAAGGTTACCCGCCCAGGATCATTTGATTTTATCGGAGTAGTGCGTTGAATTAACGCATTACAACAAGAGCTCACCGTTACTACCTCCGGATCCAAGAATCTTCTCTTCTTAGTGATGATGTCTTTGATGAATTTTGCATACATCGGCATTTGCTCTAATGCCTCGGAAAAAGGAACATTAATTTGCAACTTGCTAAAAATATCCAAGAACCGAGCACAGTGCTTTGCATCTTCTTTCTTTGACGGACCGGGAGGGTAAGGTAATTTCTTCACTTGTATAGAATCATCCACCTTCTTCTTTCCCTTCTCACTCACACTCAATTTTTTTCTCTCTTTTTCTACAACCTTCTCAAGAGTTTCTTTTTCCACTAATTCTTTCTCTTTCTCATTTTCAACTAAATCACCCTCAACATTTTTTTCTACTTCAATCACCCTATCTTTTTCACTCTCAACAATTTCCTCCTCAACTATCTCTCCTACACCCATATCAATATTTCTACCGCTACGAGTTAGAATTGACTTACAATGCTCACGAGGATTTTCTTGTGTAGTAGCCGGAAAAGGACCTTTGTTTTGATCGGCAAGTTGCTTTGACAATTGCCCGACTTGAGTTTCAAGGTTCTTTATTGCGGCATCCGTACTCTTTTGGCTTGCAATTTGCAATTGCATGAATTGGCTAAGAGTGTCCTCGATTGAAAGCTTTGTTTGTTGAGGTTGTTGATTGTAACCGCCTTGATAAGGATTTTGACGATTCGATGGGCCCGCTTCCGGCCTCCATCCTTGTTGATAACCTTGATTACCTCTTTGTTGGTAACCTTGGTTGTTGTTGTAAGGTTGTTGTTGTTGTCTCCCACCATATCCTTGATTAGGATTAGACACATAATTCACCTCTTCACCCGGTGGAGGACAAAAACCTGTTTGATGGTCACCCCTACACAATTCACAACACATAACATGTTGATTTTTAGAAGGGCTCCCATTTATCTCTTTGATTTGTTGAGGGAGTTTTGACATTTGTTGAGTGAGCAATTCTACTTGTTGTGTCAACAACTTGTTTTGAGCAAGTATTGCATCACTAGTATTCAATTCAAGAACTCCCGGTTTTCTTTGCGATGCACTACGGTTGTGTTGCCCTTGATGATCATTCAAAGCCATCCTATCAATGATAGCAATTGCTTCAGCAGCTGTTTTTGACATCAACGAACCACCCGCGGTAGCATCTAAAAGAGTTTTTGGTTGAGGTTGGAGTCCATTCCTAAAGATATGGATTTGAGACAATTCATCAAACCCATGACCTTTGCACTTTCTAACCATGGACTTGAACCTCTCCCATGATTCATTGAGAGATTCATTCGAACCTTGAGAGAACACCGCAATAGAAGTTTTCGCTTCCATGAACCTATTGTGAGGAAAGAACCGATCCAAGAACTTCTCTTCTAACTCGTTCCAATTTGTCATGACATTATTTGGTTGATCAAGGTACCATTCCTTAGCTTTTCCAATTAAGGAATGAGGAAAAAGTCTCCTGAACACCTGTTCTTCTTGGTCTTCCGGAGCACCAATTGTTCCGGCGATCTCATAGAACTTTGTTAGATGAGTAAATGGATCCTCGTGATCTGCCCCTGTGAACGGATTTTGGTATAATAATTGAAGTAACCCCGTCTTCATCTCGGAGTTTCTTCCATTGGCTTGATCACGAGCAAATTGTGCATTGAGTCGAGGGCTATTAACACAAGGCCCTCGAGCTGGAACATTAGGGATCTCTCCTGCCATTTCTCCCTCAACTAAGTTTTCAACCGGAGTTGAAGAAGAAGATGCCTCTTGTTGTTGTCTTCTTTCCCTAGCTAGTTGTCTCCTCCTACGAGTTTTGCTATTCTCTCTACGAGCAGTCCTCTCAATCTCAGGATCAAAAAGGAGTTGATCTGCAGGTACACGTCCTCGCATAAACTGTAATCTGAAAAACTAACCAAGCAAATTAACAAACACAAGGAAAATAAATTTAGAAACAAGATATTAATTATAAGACTCACTACAAAACAAACTATTGCAATGCTTGCAATATCTAAACAACAATCCCCGGCAACGACGCCATTTTGTTGTTGGAGTTTTGTGGTGTACTTTTCGTTATTATCGTATCCACAGGGATTATTGCGATATCACCGCCGTTCTATAGTCTATTTTGTCTTGAGTTAATGTTACTTTAGTTTTAGGTTTGCAAAAGATCATTCAATTCTTTTAGTAGCAAAGAGTAAATTAATGAAAGTTCTAAGTTAAAGAAAATGTATCAAGATTCGATTTCATCGACCTAAATTTGTATGTCTCCTTATAAATATATGTATATGAACATGGTAACGATCAACATAATTACGTATCGACGCCTATATCATCCGTGTCCGCAATGATATAGTTAGATTTACCGTATTGTTTAACCGACGATTTCTCCATCCTTTAAACAATACAAATAACGTTTTAAAACCGATACTAAGTAAACATCAAACGCTAAATCCATGTCTGCAATTTATAGTTTGATAGATGATAAAGTTAGATCTAGATACAAATATTGATGTCTCAAACACTTATACCAAAGAAAAAGCTTTAATAAACAAACTAAACCATCTATATTGATCATCACTTGTTCATACATAATATATTCACAAGAACACATACAAAAAGCTAGGAAGATTACATCTTATCTTGATACAAAAGAGATTTAGCTATCCATGAGAATGGTAGCTTGCTCAAGAAGTAAAGGATGAAGATCAACAAGCATCAAAGGCGATTAATCGACGATCAAAGCTTCCAATCTTCAACTATTAGTTTGCTACAGTGATTAGGGTTTTTGAGCTCTTAAGAATGTAATGTCCCCCTCCAAAAATCAGAATTACTCTTTATATAGTAAAATCATTTTCTGTCCAGGGCGCGTCGCGCCCTCCAGCGCGCTTCGCGCCAATACACTTAAAAAACTTAAACCGCCCATGCGCGTGACGCGCGCAACTCTCTGCTTTGAAACTCCAAAATATCTTGCCCAGGGCGCGACGCGCCCACATCTCCGCGCGACGCGCGCTTACTTCTGCCAGGCACTCTCTTGCAAAGCTCAAAACAAGCTCCAAACTTCCCCAAAATTGGCTAAAACCTACAAAATCATAACTAAAACACATATTAACATAAAATGAAAGCTTAATATTATAAACTATAAATAATTATCTAAAACTTCAGGGAATTGTACGAATATCCGATAAAAACGGTCGAAAGGTGCCATTAATTAAACTAAATATAAACACAATTTGGCACCTAACACGCTTCGCTCTGCTCCGTTCCACTCCATTCTGCTCAACTGCATTCCACTCCGTTCATTTTACTCTATCCAAGTATAGCTTAGTGTTGCTAGTGCCTTTAAGCACATAAGCACTAATAACATGTCCAACACTTGGACCGTTATTTGGAACTTGTAGTCCCATAGAGAATTCGATCCTTCATTTAGATGATGAAACATCATTATCACAAACTAATGCTCCATCATAGAAATTTGAATGACCCTTATTGCCCTGATTGTCGAGGCATTGTTGAAATCGTGCTCCATGTTATGTGGAACTGTGATGCAACATAGAGTAACTGGATACCTCAAGTAGCTCCTGAACATTGGGAGAAGTTTTCTTAGCACTAATCTGTTTTGCTGGATAGACTTAAACTTGCAGGAAAATTCCGGGCGGGAAGGTCAAGACAATTGGCAATCTAGGTGGGAAAAGAAGTGTCAAGGAGTGAGTTTTCCTCACCTCAACAAGAAATCCTCGTACTGAGGGTTTAGTTTACCTTTTTATCATTCTTTCAAGGAGCTAATTCTCTACCCCTATTTGTAGTTTCCTATTGTTGAGGTTTGGAACAGGTGAAGAATGACTATACTGATCTTTTCCAAGATACTGTACGTATTCCACCACATAGCAGTTGTGACCATGCAATTGAGATCAAAGTGGGTTCCCAAATACCTAATAAATATAACAGTAGATAATGATAAGATAATGATGATATTCAACTGATGATGCAACATCACCTACAACAATGTTTTCATATGGTTTATAAAATGCTCCATGCAACCCTTTACCTCTCATCTAGGGATGGCAATGAGTAGGGATTGGGTAAAGTATTATAGTATCCGTCTCCATATCTGCGGTTTGAAATATATCCCGTACCTGAGCTTATACCAATGTGAGCACCAATTTTTATACCCATATTCGTACCCTATGGGTACCTAAGTACCCTTACCCATACCAGTTTATCAGTATTTCTAATAAAAAAATTATCGATCAATTATAATATATCATGTTATATAAGTTTTTAACAATATTTATAAAAAAGTTCAAAGATGTTATTATTGAGTTAAGAAATAAACAAACACTTATATTAAAATCCGTAAAAGTTTAATAAGAATGCATTTAATAAAATTGATAAGTATACATATGTATATAATAATAAAAAGTAAAAATATATAACTATATTGTGCGGGTATGGGGCAAAGTGGATACTAAGGTACTTGATGGAGAAAAAAAAATAAAGCATGGATAAAAAGAGGAACACAATAACAACACAATATCATAACATGAAAACTTTAAAACCGGAGAAAAAATCACAGTCGTTGTCAAATGACAACTAGAGAATAACACTATGTGAAAATTGTTATAACACATAGTATACCCTCAACTAACTCAGACCCTCAATACTCCCACTTCCTCCAAAACAAATATTTAACTACATCTCACAATACTTGTATCCTATATATAGCATTGAACTCTCTCTTCATTCACAAAAATAAGCGGCGGGGGACTTCTTCAACATGTATATTTTTAACCAACCCTAACAATCTACACCTTGATTGGAAATAATACATAAGTTTTCATTGTATTCATCGACAATCATACTCCACCATAACGAGTATAGTAACTTGAAGCTACACCACTCAAAGAATTTTTATATTGTCTTAACCGACAATCATAGTCTTAAAAAATATCTGACTCTCTCAATAAAATATATTTCACTTGGAGATAAACCACTTCAAGAATTTCACATTGTCATCACCGACAATCATATACTTTATCATGAAGAATAAATTTTACTTGAAGCTAAACCACTCCAAAAAATAAGGGGACCAATGATTTAAAACCCCCAAACTAGAGAGACCAAAAGTGCATTTAAGTCTGGATATTAATTTACAATTTTTAAAAAATATTTGGAGTAAATTTTAGAATTTTGAAAAATATAAAAATTAATTTTTAAAATTTAAAAGGTTAATAAAAATTAATTTGACATTCATATTATATAGAATAAGAGAGAAATTTCGATATTTTTTAATAATATTTAAAAAATTTAAACTTAACTTATACAAAATATTTCATGATTTTTTATCATTTAAAAAATTCTCTAAAATATTTTTTAAACAATAAAATTACATAGAACAAACTAAGTTCACTTAATCATGTAAATGTAATGCATATGAAATATTATTGAAGTAAAGCATATTCTTACTTTCAACATAGAATGGTACATCAACTTGAAACATAAATAACTAAATGTAAACTAATTGCTAACTAAGATAAAACAAAAGTAACACAATAACTACTTTCTATTGAGATTCATATCCTTTTGTCTATAGTTAATTTTGAAAAAAATGCAAATATATTGTGTAGAGACCTGAAGTTTCATCTTCATCCAACACAAAAAGTACCTCTTAAAATCTAAGGTATTTTATGGATCAACTATCTAAATATAGAAAAAATATTGATGACCTAATTGTAAAATCTAATGAATTTTGGATGTTTAAGAGATTGGTTTGATATCTCTGCTCCTCATGAAACCTAAAAACTGATCAGGCAGTTCTTCCAAAAGAGCTTGCACAACAGAGATTTGTCCTCCTGTCAAAAACACAAACTTAATCGTAAGAATTGAACTATGAAGCACGGACATAGACATGTACAACGGACATGACCCTGACACGTCGACAACAGTAATCATATGAAAAAATAAATAAATTAAATGTAATCACAAGCATCGGTGTACTAACACAGACATGCCATTTTTTAGAGGGGTGGGTGCTTCAGAGGAATTGAAAGATTATATTAGACAAGTTATCTAGAGAAGCAACCGATACTCACTTTGAACTTCTCTCATTGGGACAAACTGCACTATATCTCGCGCCGCTACACGACCGGTAGAACTTCTTAAACGTGGTCCACTATCAGCATCCAATACCTGAAATAATTAATTAACCTATAAGTACACGTAACTAGTCTAAATTTAACTATAGAGAAAGTTAAAAAGTAGTTAGACCTCCATTCCGGAGAAATCAGCGCCTCCAACGCCAACTATAAGTATCGATAGAGGAAGATCAGATGCGTTAACCACAGCATTTATTGATTCTTGAAGATCCGTAACAATTCCGTCCTATATAAGAACATCATGAACATTTTTTATTGGTATTGCAGAACGATCTTATAATTAGAAACAAAGGGAGTATATTTCTCACCGTTATGATAAGCAATACATAGTATTTAGTGCTGTTATACGATGAAAGGGACTCTGTAGCCATCTGTGCAGCCGTGTTGATAACCGGGCCGAATAAAGTTGGTCCTGATAGTCTGACTGTATGTAAAGCACTAGAATAAGCATCCATTATGCCTTCAACTCCTGCCACCTAAACACATTCAAAAATTATATCTTAATATTCTAGCAAGTTCATGATGAATTAACTGTATATTTTTCTTCTACCTTATCTAGTGAATAATAGAGAAAGAATCGAAAAATAAAACGGCTAGAGTTACTCACCTCAGAGCTACCTGGAGGTCCTCCATTCAGGTTAAAACAGTGAGATACTGCACCACTTTGTACAGTTCCTCCAAATCCCCAAGCAGGAAACATCTTATCAGAATCATAGAACTGAATAACTTCTCCAACCTCCATTATAGCCTGCACAACTTTTCTATGTTCATTAACCAACACATTGGTAGCAAAGAATCTTAATGTTCAGGATTTCGTGGACGAGTACGAATCTTACCTTTTGGTATGCGTTTAGCCGACCTGATGCATTGATGTAATGCAAAGAATCTGGCTGTTGAGGATTTCCATTGGAAGCTGGAAATTTTTTTGAAGCACTTAACAAACTATAAACATGAAACTAGTACTGATCACCTTAGTAAATAAAACAATTGAGACATACCAGTGAAGTCTATTGCAACCATGAAGTTGAGTTCAAATCCACTAGATATGTAATCAATAAAGCTGAATTGTTCCCTTTCAATATAGTGATCCACAAAGAGTTGACCCTTTAAAATCTATAATGATGAAATAATTCTGTCAAATGTGAGTTTTTAAGCATTTCATAACCAAACTTTGAAGCTTCAACGAATGAAGTTCAAATCTAATAAAGAGACAGTCGTAAAATTTGCACCTTATCTTGTCCACGGCGTTTCGATGGCACAAGAAAATTTGCACCTTTCCTCTCATTAAATAGCTTTTCAAGGTCTGCAATCGACTTATGCATTTTACTGATGGCAACAAAATTTGATGTCACATTTTTTTACATCTATGAAATATAAACTAGACATTGAAAAGCCTAAAGAAGTTTAGGCTCAACAAAACTTATAAACAACTATAGTTAACTCGGAATTACCCGATAAATGAATGACTGCCACTCCTATTGAAGTCAAAACACTCAATAAGTAATGGAGTCTCCTGCATAGAAGTAGTTGAAAATTTTCAAAACTTGGTTAGCATCTCCTTACACTAGAAAATAATTAAAAATGGATTTAATTGAGATATGTATGATTTAACATGAGATATGTTGTGTCCAAAGATGGCAAACTTACTTTACTTCCAAATTGTTGGAAATTAAGAGAAACTGGTTTCCATTTTGGATTTAAGTTGTTGTCTATGACTTCAGTCTTGCAAATAGGAATAGAACCTCCGGTTTCAACCAATCTTGATACCCTTAGAAAAGGATCCTACACAAGAAAAAACAAGATGAAAAGTTTTAAAATATTGATATGAATTAAACTAAATCATAAATAAATATGTAGCAGAGTATTGAATTTGTACACTTTTGGAAAAAACGTCTTTGTTATCCAAGCGAGTACAACGGAAGCTAATCTGAACAACATTCCTTGAAGCAACGGTCTCCTCAGCATGAATGGTAACTGTTCCTAGATTTCTTTGAACAATACTCTCTCTTTTGCCTTGAAGCTTTAAGGTTAAACTCCGGTTTTGTTTGGTCACTATCTGTTTCATAAAAGAATATGAAATATTGGATAATATATATTAAAATTGTACCGCCAAATCAACATGGTTATTATCAATTGAAACTGACCTCTGATAAATTGCAACTCGCTTCTCCAATGAAATCTTGATCTTTCAGTTTTAGTGTCTGCAACAAAAAACAATTGTAAAACATGAGCCCTCGCTCCAAAGTGACATTTAGATATTGTAAAACTCAATGTACAACTTGCAAATGTCTTCCTCCTGGATCAGGCATGAACCAACTCACCACACTAATCGCATAAGCAAAATCCAACCTAGTGTGTGCTAAATAAACTATTTTCTAATATCATCTTGTGATTTTACTCGATGGAAAGACTTGTAAGTTTGCCAAATAAACTAGTTTCTCAAATGTTTTTATTTTCTCATTCATAATTTGGATCTATAAACTAGTTTCTCAAATGTTTTTATTTTCTCATTTATAATTTGGATCTAATTTTTAATCTATAAGTACCTCTTGAACAAATGATAGAATTCTCGTAGAATCAACAACGACAATAAAATTTTGATATTGCAGAGAAAAATGTTAGGAAGAGACAAATTAGGAAGTACGACATCTATTAGAGGTACAAGATCTTTTATCTTTAGTCAAGGTAATAGCTAAATCATTTAGATCACTGTCACAAATATCAATATTCTGAGAATCCGCAATATAAAAATCATTTTCAATAATTACCTCTGATTTAAATAATTTAACTTGCTTGTGTGATTGGTCGAGTTTAATTTTTTCTTGATCCACTATACCTAGTTCCAATTTTGATTCTGAATTTGATGACTCCTAAAAAACAGAAGGAAATGGAAATACCAAGAACATAAATAGATTATTCTAAAGTTGAATTAAGAATAAGACTCAAAATAGATGACCACCAAAATCAAAAACAAGAGTAAGAGAAAGAACATAAATAAGTATTTTACGAAAACTATGATCAAGGATACATAACTCAAGTTTAGAGTCGGAGTCATTCATGTTATCCTCCAAAGAGTAAAATAAGACTTATTTTTGTAAAATGTGACACATTCAGAGCATAATCTTTTTAAGAACAAGAGGAAATACAAATTTGTGCAAAATATAGGCGAATTAAATTTACGAGTCATTCCACGAAGTTTAAAAAAGAGTGATCGAACGAAAGTTAAAATAGAGTCTCAAATTACTGAGAATCAATTTGGTTTTATGCCTGGGAGGTCGACCATGGAAGAGAACTATCTATTACGATGTATGATAAAGCATTATCGGATGGACTAACAAGATTTCACCTAATTTTCATTGACTTCGGGAAGGCGAATTATAGAGTGCCTAGAGAGGAAGGCCATAGAAAAGAAACGGGTTAGGATTGTCTATATTCGAGCAATCCAAGATATGTATGAAGGGGGTATCAACTAGTGTGTGGACACAAGGTGGAGAGACGTGCGATTTCCCCATTTCAATAGGATTGCACCAAGGTTTAACTCTAAGCCCCTACCTTTTTATCTTAATTTGGGATGTACTCACGGAACACATCCAAGAGGTAGCACCAAGAAGTATGCTTTTTGCAGATGATACAATCCAACTTAGTGAGTTGAAGGAGGATTTAAGTTAGAGGTTGAGACCAGACTTAGAAATGCATGACTATCGCTTAAGCAGAAGTAAGACGAAGTATATGGAATGTAAGTTCAGCAAAGAGAGAAGCGTTTTTAACCTAGTGATAAAAGTTGGTGACCATATCATCCCACAAGTCACATGATTTAAATATCTTGGGTCCATAATACAAAATGATGGAGAAATAAGAGGATGTAAACAATCGAATTTCAAGTTAGGTGGATGAAATGGAGGAGAGCCTCAAGGGTTTTATGTGACACAAAAGTACCTCTCAAGCTTAAGGGAAAATTGCATCGGATAGCGATAAGACCTGCTATGTTGTACAGGACTAAATGTTGGGTGATTAAAAATCAACACGAGAATAAAGTAAGTGCAATAGAGATGAGGAGTTGTGTTGGATGTGTTGTAGGACTAGACAGGATAAGATTAGAAACGACAATATTAGAGAGTGTTGAGATATGACCTATAGTAGAAAAGATGGTGTAAAATAAATTTAGATGGTTTGGGCATGTAGGGAGAAGAGATGTAGATTCTATTGTAAGAAGAATAGATCGAATGGAGATGAGTTAAACAATTAGACGCAGATAAAGACCTAAAAAGGAACTATTAAAAAAACCTCATGATTAACAAATTGGATAAAAGCATGGTATTGGATATCACTTAGTAGGATAAAGCTTGATTGTTATTATATGTATAATCATAATGAGAGAACAAACAAAAATTTCATTACGAATTAATAGCAATACAAAAAGTAGCTATTATAATCTCACCAAAATAGTGGTTAAACTCTATTTTTGTTTTCTCAAAAAG
The DNA here is from genome assembly GCF_029867415.1 of Vicia villosa. Classification (NCBI taxonomy): domain Eukaryota; kingdom Viridiplantae; phylum Streptophyta; class Magnoliopsida; order Fabales; family Fabaceae; genus Vicia; species Vicia villosa. Next base: position 154,292,359 of record NC_081185.1, read on the forward strand.
TTTTTTCTCCATCCCTAAAAATAAAACAAAGTATGATTTTTATAACAAATTAATGTAACAAATAAATTATTATAGTTTAAGGAGAGTTTTTCTCCTCCTTTTTCTATCCAATTCCTAAAAGTTCTCTCGTATTCACTCATTGCTTTTACTATTTTTATTATTATTATTTTCTCTCCTCCTAAAAAGGAAAATCCATCAATCTCCTTCCTTATGACTTAGGTGGATGACTCCAACAGTCCTAACTCTTTTGCAAAACTCATTTGTCTTTAGATAAAAATTTGGTCATCATATTTGAACAATTGGCTTCCATATGAATTTTTTCAAGTTCTGAGTGCTTGGATTCCAATATATCATGTATCTTGTGATATCTCACATCAATGTGCTTTGTTTAACCTTGAATGAAAATTCAAATTCTTGTCTAACAGGATTAGGTCTTAACTATTACAATGCACGGCATGCTTATGTTGTTCTTTCCCTAACTCATGGAAGAATCACTTTTACAACGAACTGTGTCTCCGTGATAGACATAGCAAAACATTTTTATAGTTTTGTAGTAGATTATAATATTTAATCTTTCTGTTCATCAAATTTCAAATATCATCTGAACTTGGTGTCAGAATTATTCTCTTTATTTTGCAAAAGGTTGGTACAAATAATTGCATTAGGATGTCCTTCATTTTCCTCTTTTTTATATTTTTTAGCTCATCTATACTTCATTCTCTCTAATCCTAGAGGGAAATATCCATTACTAAAGGATTGCAAAGTCTGTAGCTATAAAGGTAAATTAAACATAGGGAAGGTGTAAAAGGTTGCAAAGTAGGATGGCGATGAACAACAAACTACTATTATAGTATAAAAAGAAAAGAAACAATTGACCATAACTAGGATTTATGCAGAAACAAAACCTCTAATATATTTTAATATTATATCATAGTTAATTTGTTTAAATTTAATGGACCTGTTTAAGAGACAAACTACTATAATATGAGAATAACTATAAATATTATAATATACAATCGATTCCTTACCTTAGTGGAAACGCCATGATATGTTGTGTCAATGTCATACACATGAAATCTAAAAGAAAGCAAAATGAGGAAGAAGGAGTTATATATAAATCAAGTCCGAAAGAAGTATGTTATATACATAAAAAAGTTACACATGAAGAGTAGCTTACAGAAGTGGTTGCACAATCTCGAAATGAAATGCAATATTAATTTTTTCTATCCATTCTGGATTCAAACAATTGGTTATAACTTCAGTTCGTCCTAATTCTTCCAATTTGCCATCTCCTTTCTTTGCATATACAACAAGCATAGGATCACTCTAAAACAAAACAAAAACATCGTTAGAAAGAATTATTTTTAAAGTGGATTTTGAGAAGAGTAATGACTCTATATATCATGCATTGTTATGTATATGAAAATTAAAATACCTTTGATGTAATGTCCATATCAAGTAAGTCAGATGCTGAAAAAGATAACTGCAGAAAAGATTAGAAGACCATAAGTAATTCTCCAACTTGTTCAGGTTACAACAAAAACAAATACTTGTATATTTGAAATATATAAATCTAAAGAAAAAAGGAATAAAACAAATGAAATTGTTAGTTATTGGTGTGAAATTTATTATTAAGTATTCATAAATTTCTATTTCAATGAAGTTAAAAACAATACTGATTATATTGTTTCTTGTTGTTGTTTGAATTTTTTTGGGTACTTTTTTTTTTTTGGGTACTTGTTGTTGCAATTTTATGTATAAAAACTTTCTAATTTGTAGATACATTTATTTTTATTATTTCACACGAACAAATTTTAAATAATAATATAACCTATATATAAATATACTAACAAATAACTATAACAATGAGTTTAAACTCTATTTTAACACTTTGGCTGATGCCTCATAAAATTTAATTTTTTAATTATATTTCTTTTTTCTCTTCTTTTTCTTTATAATGGTAAATTGTAATAAGAAAATTTCTAATTTGATATTTAAGATGACATTTTAGAAAATCTAACTATGACACCATATTTCAATTTTGATTTTTAATAATATACTTACTGATAAAAATAATAATATAGACTATCAAGTTTAAATTACCAAAAGATTGATAAATTTATAATTTAATCTAAAACACAAAATATAATATGATTATATCAATAAAAAAATTATTCGTATGTACGATATGATATTTAATGTAGGTCAGTTTGTTAAACAAAATTATTTCATAGTAGATTAAAAAGTTAAACATAATTACTAAATAAGTTTTTAATTTTTAAACTTAACATTCTTTATTTAGAAAAAAAAAAAAAACTGACCTAAATCTATGATACAAAATTTACCTTCAGCCTATTTTCACCCTTCCCCTCTAAAGGTACAAAATTTCATTAATAAAATATTGAGGAATTTAATTATTCAATTTAAAATAGAGAGAATATTATTTTATGTTTCATTTATCATTGTATTAGTTCAAATGTCTAATTTAGTAAATTAAATTGGGATGTAATCAATTGAACTAAATAAAGTATGATCTGGTCTATAATTTTTTTTTTGTCTATCATTCATATAGTTGATAATTTTATTTTTTAAATTAAAATATCATTATAAATGTTTGCAGAATGTGTCTAATGTAGATTACTATGATAATAATAATAATAGAGTTTAGTACACTAAAAAATGAATTTTATAATAATGAACAATATTATTCATATTACACCTCCAACGTTTGGAAACACAGGTGGTAATTTTTTTTTTTTATAAAAATAAAAAGTAATCTTTTGTCTGCATGATACTGCGTCAATATGCTCCTTTAAAATTGTCCTTTTCTTTTTACCAAAAAAAAAAATCTCTTTTTTACAGCTACATCTATATTCTATCCTAAATCCTATACAAAATGAAATGTTTAAGAGCGTTTAAATTTTTTTTTAATTTTGTCAAAATAACAAACTTATTATTAAAAATAAAATAAATAAAAAAAGAAAAAGACACGATGGAAAATACGTAAATTGCACTTTTTTTTATTTAAAAATCATAATTTCTTTATAATAACTGATCAGTCTCTAGTAACTGATCCCACACACAAAATCAGGATCATCAAACATTCAGCAAAAAACTTCACATTCACAGAATCAATCAACTACTAGTTCTAACAACGGAAATCATAAAATTCACCATGAAACTTCACATTCATAGAATCAATCAACTACTAGTTCTAGCAACGGAAAACATAAAATCATAAAATCAAATTAGTGTAAAATTGAAATTTGAGACGATGAATTGAAAGTGAATATAAATTCCAAAAACAGATCGTAAACTGAGATAGATTGGGGGAAATTGAACGAACGAACCTCAATTCTGGTGAACAATGGCTGAAAACCCTGAGATGTATAGAAGAAATCAACAGCGTCATTGTTGTTGTTCGTTGCTTTCTGATTAACACCACCAACTGCTTCCTTCGCTCCTTTCACGTCTGAGAAACAACCTCCCATTTTAAACCCTAATTTCCTTCTTTTCCAATCTCAGATAGAATACAACTCTCACTCACTCTTCAATCGATACAAATACAACAAGCCTTTTGTTTCTTTTTTCGGTTTATATATTACTCTACTTTATTTCATCTTAATAATAATATTGTTATTATTAATAAGATAAAATTGTTTTATTTTCCATGAAAACCGGTCTTACTTTACCAAATAACAAATTAACGACTTAATCTCTTGATTAGTTTCTGATGCAGCAGGTGTTTTGTTAAACTCAATAACAAGAATAAATTTGTAGTAGTAACTCGGAAGGTGCTTGTAAAATCAGTATTTATTCACCATTATTATTATATCTATATATTCATCATTATTAGACTCTTTCACGTGAAGACTATATGACTTATGGCACAAGAAAAGAAAGCTCTGTCTATAAATAAAATGTGGAAACAAGAGAAAGGAAAAGTCTCATACCATATTAGTTCCTAGGAGTAATTTCTCTGTGATTATGAAAAGTAAACCACGAAATTCCTATGGACAGTTTTGGTCATCCCAATGCCCCCATTTTAATTCATTTTGTTCCTTATTTAAATATATTTTGACATTTTTTTTATTGGCAATAGATGCATAATATTAATATGGTACTAAATTAGAATAATAATAAAATATAACAGGGTCATCTTAACTTTTTTGAGATATGGGTAGATTAGTCAAGGTTTAACTAGACATAGTAATAAATAGAGACCCTATTTTTTTTAAAGGTTTAACAATATCAAATATTTTATGAGGCTATGTCTAATCACAATTTAAATGGGAAAATTTTGAAGCTTTGTGCAGTAGCTCGTTTTGCACACCCTCAAAGACAGGCATGAGATTAAAAATAGTATCTTGACAGTGTAAAATAGTTTTATAATAATATTTAAAAGAAATTCATTCTTCTGTCATGACATGCATTAAATTAAAAATATTTTACACCCTTAATATATGAATATTAATTTTATAATTTATTTTATTATTGTTGATATATATATATATATATATATATATATATATATATATATATATATATATATATATATATATATATATATATTATGAGTATATGGTGTAATACACTTAACACAGAGACATGAAACATAACTGTTGACTTTTTCGCGTTTATAAAAGATGCAATGCCCGCATGTCCGCCTCATAATAAAGCGTGTAAATAATAATTGCATTAGAACAATGTAAAGAATATATTTTGTGCAGTCAGATTAATTGTAGAGTTTAATAGTTAGTTGTAAAAATAACTGAAATGCATTATTTTATCAGGGTTGAATCACTTTGGCTGAAAAGTAAATTATATAAATCACAATGTATTATATTTAATAATTAAATTACATTTATTGAAAAGAGAAAGATCAGGTGTAATGTTTTGCCGAGCTTATTTTAAAAACAAATAAAACCCTTTTCTTTTTGAACACAATATCTTTTTAAACACAGATTTTCAAAAAGGTTTCTATGGAGTACCACAGATATGAGGGGTGCTTAAAACCTTACTCTTGTATAATCAAGACCGTACCTAAGATCTCTTTTTTTTTTTTTTTGTTTTGCTTTTGCTTTAATTAAAAACTTCTTTTTGGGTTTATTTCGCTCTTCTCCCATTTTTCTTGGAAACAATAAAGTGCGGTGGCGACTTTCACTGAAATAACGAGTCAAGTCAATTCAATGACTTCGATCTCAAATTTTCCGCCTCTACAAAGTGGTCGCATATGAACTAAATTTATCGGAATCCTATGTTTCATGTCTCATTGTTCAAAAAGGCTATCAGTGACTATGTTGAGAAGAAATGGCTTCCTCTAGAATTGGCCAGTGAGAGTGTTGAATAGGTGGAGACTACAAAAAGTTGGAAATTAGGGCGGTTTAAGAAGTACTATTATGGCGGTTTCAACAGCCATAATAATTAATAAAAAATGTCGTTTTACAAGAATGCCATAAATTTGACTTCCGCAAAGTAAAAAAACGGTTGTTTTACACCAACTGCCAGTCAAACCGTCGTAAGAAACTTGGTATAAACCTCTTGTATCACTTTAGTGGGAAATGAAAAGCAAAATATAATAAGAAAATTTCTTTAGCCACCTCCCTATGGGGGTCACCCCCAGCGAAAATCCCAAAATACCCCTGCTTTGGAAATGAACTTCCGAAGCGCTTTTTTTTTAAAAAAAATTTCCATAATTCGGAAGTGCATCTCCGAAAACACCTCATGGGGGGTGTCTTCGGAGATGAACTTCCGAAAACACCTCATGGGGGGTGAATTCGGAAGTTCATTTCCGAATTATGCAGAAACTGTGTTTTTTTTTTTTATGTTTTATCTAAAACAGTCTCGCATTTTAATTAAACGTAAACACCAAATAAAATAAGCAATAGATAAACTGAAAATACTAATATGATAAATAAACAAAAAAAATACTAATCCGATGAAAATAATATATACAAACCGAAACAAATAAAAAATAGTGTGCTAAAGATACAATCCGAAAACAAAAAATAAATAAACCCGACCACTACTAGGTGTGCCTAACCCTCTCACCCTGGGCCCTCCTCTGCCGCCTGTACCCCGCTGCACGGCCCGCATCAGTGACGATCATCTCCATCACGGTGACTGCATCTGGACCGCCCTGATGAACGACACCTCGATCCAACGCGTCCCGCCCAAGCATCTCTATCCACTGGCAGATCGGCAGGAGATCAATGGCGTGGTCATCCTCGGCCTGCTGGTTCTCCAGGATCTCCTCATGTGCTGGCCTAGGAGCGCCGGGAACGTCGGGTCCCAGCAGAGGATGGGACACCCGCTAGAACCATGTGACGTACCCCTCCTCACTGTGCCAATCCTGTGTGACCCGAGTGAGACGGTACTCATGCGGTACCACATGAAGCTGCCAGTCCTCCCATATGGTAGTGAGCTGCACTCGGGTCACTGTGTCGGGAGCTGCCTCAAAGGGTGACCTGGGTATCCGCTGCACGAATCCAAACTGACGCATGCACCGCTCAGGGAGATACCGGACCATGATGCCGGTCCCGCATGCCAACCAGCCTGAATATACTGCAATGCCGTCAAAGGGGACAATCTGAGCGTAGTCGCTGAACGGCCTCCATGTGACGTCGTCATGCATCGTGCGGTCCAAGTACAGACGGTATGGTCCCACTGCATCGTTCCCCCTCTGGAGAGCGTATTTGGCGGCCCTGGGCATGGCGTCCACGTACGCATGATCAATGTGAAAGTCGTGGATGCGGGAGAAGTAGGAGATGATCCAGCTCTTAAACAGAAACACGATAATGTATTAAAAATAAATACGAAACATAAATAAATAAATAAATACGATAATGTATTAAAATAAAACGTACCGTAAGCAGTGTGCAGGATCCGACCAACTGCCTCGTCCACCAGTTGGAGGCCTCATTCAGCTTCTGGTAGAGATATGCCAGAGTAGCTGACCCCCAGTTCCACTGGTGAACGGTATCCAGGTCCATGAAATAGCAGAGGTAGGTCATGTCGACGTACCTTGCACTCTTGTCCACAAAGCAAGCAGCGCCTACCACATGCATGTACCAGCACCGGAGAGCGCAGCTGCGGTGATACTGTGTGAATAGCTCGTCACCCTCACCCTCAGCCTCGGCAGCCGCGTCCAGGTGGTGCTCAAAATAAGTGCTCAGTGTGGTGAACCGGACATGAGGCCCAGATGTCGTGACGCACTCAAAGTGAGCAACCTCGTGCTCCATGCCCAAATAGAGCGTCATCCACTCAATGGCCTCGACCCTCTGGATCCGGGAGTGGTGCAACAGTGGCCCCCTAATAGGCAGGTGGAGAAGACACTGCACGTCGTGCAAGGTGATCGTCATCTCCCCAACCGGCATGTGGAAAGAGGACGTCTCCTTGTGCCAGCGCTCCACAAATGCCCCCTGCATGCCGGTGCTGATGGTGGTGTAACCCGTCATGCAGAGCACGCAAAGCCCTGAACCTCGCACATGGTCGTTAAACCACTCAGCTGTTGGTTTAAACAGACTAAATATCTTCTGAGCGTGGTTCACCATTTTCAACGACTCTCGCTCCTGTTGAAAAAAAAACAAATAAACGACATATATTAAATAAGCGACATATATTAAATAAGCGACAAATAAACGGTTAAACTATAAAAAATGGTGACAATTAAACGGTTAAATTAAAAAAAATACCTCTCCCTCCCAGATCCGCCGAGCGACGTGATCGTGGTAGTGAATCAGCACAGAGGTGTCAAAGGGCCCTCCGGCTCGTGGTATGGCACTGGCACCTCCTCCTCCTGCTCCTCCTCCTCCTCCTCTCGCTGGCAGGAAGAAGATACTCGAGCCAGCCGACTCCTAGATCCAGATGAAGAGGTACCCTCTCCCACGTCCTCGGGTACTCGCACACGGCGTCCCCGGCCCCGCCCCCGTCCCTGTGTCGACGCCAGCTGCGCCGCCGCCCGCTCGCGTCTAGCCGACGCAGTGACTTACCACGAGCCGGAGGGGGGTACCGGAAGTTGACCCTCCAGCCGGGGAGGATGATGAGCAGGAGGACGGCTATCCGAGAGGGCCCTTTGATACTTCCGTGCTGATTCACTACCACGATCACGTCGCTCGGCGGATCTGGGAGGGAGAGGTATTTCTTTTAATTTAACCGTTTATTTGTCACCATTTTTTATAATTTAACCGTTTATTTGTCGCTTATTTAATATATGTCGCTTATTTGTTTTTTTTGTAACAGGAGAGAGAGCCGCTGAAAATGGTGAACCATGCCTGCAAGATTTTCAGTCTGTTTAAACCAGCAGCTGAGTGGTTTAACGACCATGTGCGAGGTTCAGGGCTTTGCGTGCTCTGCATGACGGGTTACACCACCATCAGCACCGGCATGCAGGGGGCATTTGTGGAGCGCTGGCACAAGGAGACGTCCTCTTTCCACTTGACGGTTGGGGAGATGACGATCACCTTGCACGACGTGCAGTGTCTTCTCCACCTGCCGATTAGGGGGCCACTGTTGCACCACTCCCGGATCCAGAGGGTCGAGGCCATTGAGTGGATGACGCTCTATTTGGGCATGGAGCACGAGGTTGCTCACTTTGAGTGCGTCACGACTTCTGGGCCTCATGTCCGGTTCACCACACTGAGCACTTATTTTGAGCACCATCTGGACGCGGCTTCCGAGGCTGAGGGTGAGGGTGACGAGCTGTTCACACACTATCACCGCGGCTGCGCTCTCCGGTGCTGGTACATGCATGTGGTAGGCGCTGCATGCTTTGTGGATAAGAGTGCCAGGTACGTCGACGTGACCTACCTCCGCTACTTCATGGACATGGATACCGTTCACCAGTGGAACTGGGGGGCAGCTACTCTGACATACCTCTACCAGAAGCTGAATGAGGCCTCCAACTAGAGGACGAGGCAGTTGGTCGGATCCTGCACACTACTTACGGTATGTTTTATTTTAACATATTATCGTATTTATTTATTTATGTTTCGTATTTATTTTTAATACATTATCGTGTTTCTGTTTCAGAGCTGGATCATCTCCTACTTCTCCCGCATCCACGGCTTCCACATCGATCCTGCGTACGTGGACGCCATGCCCAGGGCCGCCAAATACGCTCTCCAGAGGGGGAACGATGCAGTGGGACCATACCGTCTGTACTTGGACCGCACGATGCACGACGACGTCACCTGGAGGCCGTTCGTCGACTACGCTCAGATTGTCCACTTTGACGGCATTGCTCTATATTCAGGCTGGTTGGCATGCGGGACCGGCATCATGGTCCGGTATCTCCCTGAGCGGTGCATGCGTCAGTTCGGATTCGTGCAGCTGATACCCAGGTCACCCTTTGAGGCTGCTCCCGACACAGTGACCCGAGTGCAGCTCACTGCCATATGGGAGGACTGGCAGCATCATGTGGTACCGCAGGAGTACCGTCTCACTCGGGTCACACAGGATTGGCACAGTGAGGAGGGGTACGTCACATGGTTCTAGCGGGTGTCCCATCCTCTGCTGGGACCCGACGTTCCCGGCGCTCCTAGGCCAGCACATGAGGAGATCCTGGAGAACCAGCAGGCCGAGGATGACCACGCCATTGATCTCATGCCGATCTGCCAGCGGATAGAGATGCTTGGGCGGGACGCGTTGGATCGAGGTGTCATTCATCAGGGCGGTCCAGATGCAGTCGCCGTGATGGAGATGATCGTCACTGATGCGGGCCGTGCGGCGGGGTACAGGCGGCAGAGGAGGGCCCAGGGTGAGAGGGTTAGGCACACCCAGTAGTGGTCGGGTTTATTTATTTTTTGTTTTCGGATTGTATCTTTAGCACACTATTTTTATTTGTTTCGGTTTGTATATATTATTTTAATCGGATTAGTATTTTTTTTTGTTTATTTATCATATTAGTATTTTCAGTTTATCTATTGCTTATTTTATTTGGCGTTTACGTTTAATTTAAAGGCGAGTCTGTTTTAGATAAAACATAAAAAAAAAAACACAGTTTCTGCATAATTCGGAAATGAACTTCCGAATTCACCCCCCATGAGGTGTTTTCGGAAGTTCATCTCCGAAGACACCCCCATGAGGTGTTTTCGGAGATGCACTTCCGAATTATGGAAATTTTTTTAAAAAAAAAGCGCTTCGGAAGTTCATTTCCGAAGCAGAAGTATTTTGGGATTTTCGCTGGGGGTGACTCCCATAGGGAGATGGTTAAAGAAATTTTTATGGGTTTTTCTTTTTTAATTAGGGTGACTTGTTTTTTTTAAACCATCAGAAAGAAAAAGAAGGAAAAAAAATCTCGCTAAATTAATTTCACTTTATTAAAAAAATAGGATTAACATTACGTCATTTACACAAACTTTTGTAGTATTTTGATCTTGGCGCACATAGATATCACTGAAGAAAGGTAAGGCCTATTGTAAGAAAGGTCTATGAGGGAAAGAATAAGAGAGTTACGGGTAAAGTTGAGGTGGCGGTATGAGATGGAATAAGTTTCTTCTTATATAGAGGGGAGTGGAGAGTGTGGGTGGGGGCTTTAGGAATAGAGTTAGTTACAACTTGCAATGGACAAAGGACTTCCATTCTTTGTAAGAGCTTTGCTCTTGGCAGTATAAGAATATTTATTCCTAACCGGGTTTATCAATAATCAGGACAAACAAAAGGTTCTAGGTATTAAAAAACCTAAAAATCCTTCTATAAAAGGAAGATGGCTAAACAGACTCAGTTACACACAATTCTAACCTAAAACTTTCACACTTGTGATAGTCACAGACCTGTGAAGCACGGGTACTCCGTTTTAGGTAAAGTATCGGTACCGGGTACCGGTACGCGTACGGTATACGTATCGTACGCACCGAAGCCGTACCAATTTTTTTATTTTTTATTTTGCTTTGATACACCAACCGGTACACATTTGGTACACGTACCCAAAAAAAATTATTTTTTTCGGTTTTAAATTTTTTTGGATAACATAATTGTAAAAATTAGGTTAGTTATTTATTCTATATATAAATAAAAAACTGAAAGAAAAATTAAGAAATAGGCTATTGAAAAGAAATTTGAGCACATATGGATTCATTCACTCATTGAAAAGGAATAGGCTCAATCCAAAAAGAGCTGAGGATTTAGTTTTTGTTCATACAAATCTTCGTCTTCTTTCAAGAAAGAGTAAGATTTATAATGAAGGAGTAACAAAAATGTGGGATATTGGTGGAAATGAATTGGATCTATTTGATTGGAGCTGATATTCTTGAAATTGATACTCTTTCTTTCAATGAACCTGAACTAAAAGCTGCATTCATTGGAGAAGAAAATATTGATATTCAACGATGATTTTATAATTAATACTTTTAAGTGTGATTTATTTAAGCAAATTATTTTTTAATTTTTTAATTTTATCGTTATTTAAATAATATAATTATTTAGTTATTTTTATAATTGTATTTTTAAAACATTATACTAACGTACCCGTACCTTAATTTTTCTAAAAATGTTGTACCTCGTATCAGTACCCGTATCGGGTACTGGATACGTACCGGTACCTATGCAACGCAGTCACAGACATAGTCATCGGAGTGTTTGTATGTATCATCCCTCCTCTTGTTGTCGGCCCAGAGCTGAAGTTTCTATTAGATTACGGTTCACCTCCAGCGCGTGAATAAGGTCTTTTTACCATATCAAGTGGTAAAAGTAGAACTATTTGCAGCCAATGCCATATTATAATATTGAAAGAAAACATTTATAATTTCAACAATGAATGGTATATACACATAGGGAGAAAGAAAGATCAACTTGAAACTGAATCAAATAACTAAATGTAAACCAGAAGCTAACTAACATAAAATAGAAGTATCATTTTTAACTACTTTCTAACTTCTATAATCAAGACTGCTACATCTTTGAAGATTCATGCTTCTATTTACAATTCATTTGAATGAAAAAAGTAAATATATTGTGTGAGACCAAGCAATTCGTCTTCACCCAACACAAAAAAGTACTACTTCAAATCTAAGGTTGGCTGTCTCTAATTGTAAAATCTATTGAGTAGAGGATGCAACATGAGGGAAATAGGAAGTGAGTGGTTTCACATCTCTACTCCGCATGAGAGTTAAAAATTGATTAGGTAGTTCCTCCAAAAGAGCTTGCACAACAGAGATTTGTCCAGCTGTCAAAAACACAAGAATACGGTTCGATTAAATAAAATGAATAAAAATTAGATGACATGTTGACAATATAGAATATAAAATATAAAAGAGTAACAAATGTTATGTTTGTATTTTAACCTTAAACTGGATGACACAAGGATTAGTGTCAATAAAACAAAAACAACAAAATAATTACTAAGGATTGAAAGACTATTGGCATTCATTTTGTCTCCAACTTGAGTTTCTAATTCCTTTGGATGTTGGTACTGTCACATGTAACGCTTCAGTAATTTGAATATGAAGTTCAAAAACTAGTACTTACAGTGTACTTCTCTCATGGGGACAAACTGCACTAAATCTCGTGTAGCTACACGGCCAGTAGAACTTTCTAAGCGACGTCCATTATCAGCATCAAGTATCTGTAATAATTAACCAAAGTTTGCGTTATTAATACTCTCAGATAACAGGGCATAGCATCGAGCCGAGCTAAAGAAAAGAACAACATGCAAGGATATAAAGTAGACCTCCATGCTCGTGAAATCAGCGTTTCCAACACCAACTATAAGAATTGACAAGGGAAGATCAGATGCATTAACCACAGCATTTATTGATTCTTGAAGATCTGTAACAACTCCATCCTATGAGAAAATCACGGACATTTGATTAGTTAGTTTTAAGGATTTAATTCGTATGCACTGAAGTAATCATACACATATGCACGAGAAAACAGCATAAAGGATAAAAACCAATTTATTATCTTTCTCACCGTTATGATAAGCAATACAAAGTATTTAGTGCTGTTATACGATGAAAGGGACTCGGCAGCCATATGTGCAGCCATGTTGATTACTGGACCAAATAAAGTTGGTCCTGATAGGCGGACTGTGTGTAAAGCACTAGCATAAGCCTCCATTATGCCTTCAACTCCTACCACCTAAACACATAGGAAGACTATATTATCTTATCTCTTTTTAAAGAATGTATCAAGTTCACGATCAATGCGCAAGAAAAGAAGGTAAGTGCCCATAATTTGTAGCCATATTGTTATTATGATTTGCTACAAAAATTGACTTCATTCTCAAACTCATCATTCATATGATCAATATTCTATATCAATGTTATTATTATTAGAATCAATGAATGAGGTAAAACGGAGTTTATTAAAGAAAAATTAACAATAGTTTTCCACCTTTCCAAGAATTATCTAGAATCATTGCTTTGCGGCACAAGTTTCTATCTTCTACTATAAGCAACAGACAGAATTTCTCACCTCAGAGCTAGCTAGATTCCCATTCAGATTAAAACAGTGAGATACGGTGCCACCGGGTATCTTTCCTCCAAATCCCCAAGCAGGAAACCGCTTATCAGAATCATAAAATTGAATAACTTCTCCAACTTCCATTATAGCCTACATAAATTTTACCTTGTTCATTAGGCCAGACAATGGATAAAAAGATGTAAGGGTAATTATCGGATAAAATATCCGGAACAATATATGATCATAGTTAAATCTTGAACGTGGTTAATTCCATTATGTTTCACAAGTTTACCTTTTGATATGAATTTAGCTGACCGGATCCACTGATGTAATGCAAAGAATCTGGCTGTTGAGGATTTCCATTGGAAGCTGAACAAATATCAAAGCACTTAACAAACTACAAAAATGAAACTAGTACTAATCACCTTAGGCAGTAGAACAATGGAAACTTACCAGTGAAATCTACTGCAACCATGAAGTTTAGCTCAAATCCACTAGATATGTAATCAATAAAGCTGAATTGTTCCTTTTCACAATATTGATCCACAAAGAGTTGACCCTTGAGAACCTAAAGTGAAGAAATTATACCAAGTGTGAGGTTAAGTAGAAATCAGAGCCAAAATGTAATTCAAATTCAACTGCATGGATCAATGAACACCTTCTCTTGTCCATGGTGTTTGGATGGCATAACAAAATTGGCACCTTTCTTCTCTTGGTATAACTTTTCCAAATCTGCTATTGATTTCTGCATTTTACTGTTGTCAAATGTCAACAAACTTCGATGTCACTATTTTGCATGTATGAAGTATTAACTAGAAAATGAAAAGCCTAAAAAAGTTTAGGCTTGGCAAAAATAAAACAAATATTATTCGACATTTACCCGATCAGTACATGATTGCCACTACTATTGAAATCAAAACACTCTATAACCAATGGATTATCCTGCATGGAAAAGATAATTTAAAAAATGTCAGAGTAATCTATATGATAATGATGTACCATCCGACATGTTGTGCAAAAAAATTGAAAGCTTACTTTACTTCCAAATTGCTGGACACTAAGACAAAGTGGTTTCCATTTCGGGTTTAAGTTGTTATCTATAACTTCAGTCTTGCAAATAGGAACAGAACCTCCAGTTTCAACCACTCTTGATATTCTTAGAAAAGGATCCTACACAAGAAAAAACAAGATGACAAGTTTTAAGAACTTGTCTATGAATGAAACTAAATCATAAATAAATATGTAGCAGGGTATTAAATATATGTACACTTTTAGAAAATCTGTCTTTGTTATCCAAGTGAGAACAATGAAATATAATCTCAACAGCACTCTTTGCAGCAATAGTCTCCTCAGCATGAATGGTAATCGCCCCTTGATTTCTTTGACTATGGTTCTCGCTTTTGTTTTGAAGCTTTAAGGTTAAACTCTTGCTTGGTTTGGTCACTATCTGGTCCATAGCACACACACACACAAACACAAGAGATACCAATGTTACACAAAGTCCAAAACCTTAATGCTGCATGCTACAGAGTTAGCAAGCAGCTATAATTAAGCTGACCAGATCCATGTGTGTGTTTGTAACTTTATATGTATGCAATATTTATCTACACCAACATAGAAATTTCAATAATGAGAAACATTTAAGACTGTGCAGTTCTAAGAAATTTCATTCGTCAAGCACTTGTTTTAAAATAATTTTCAAAACCATGAAAAACATGTCTCATAAAGTTCTCTCTTATCAAAGTTTGAATGAAAAGGTTTTTAATATTAAAATAAGCTAGTTCAATAAAAAACTAAAGAAAATGTCATATTACAACATCAAGTGGGCCACTCAAAAAAGTTGTACATTATTGAAGCTGGCTAATATGTATAAGTCAATAGTCTATTATAGTTTTGGAAAGAAAGAAGTAATAAAAAATAATGGCTTAATTCTTTAGGATAGGATTGAAACATGGGTGAGTAATAACAAATTGAATTACTGTGATGGATAATAATATATCACTGACCTCTGATAAAGTGCAAGTAGCCTCTCCAAGGAAATCTTGTTCATTCAGTTTCAGTGTCTTGGTGGGAACACCATGATATGTTGTGTCAATGTCATATACATGAAATACAAGTGGTTGCACAGTCTCAAAATGAAAAGCAATATTAATTTTTTCTATCCATTCTGGATTCAGAGAATTCATTATGACTTCCGTGCGTCCCAATTCTTCCAATTTTCCATCTCCTTTCTTTGCATATACCACAACCATAGGATCACTCTGAAATAAAATTAAAATACATGACAAGTAAATAAATAAGAAACATTCCATACATAGCATATGCATTGTTATGTATAGGAAAATTACCTTTGATGCAATGTCCAGATCAAGTAAGTTACATGCTGAAAGAGATAACTGCAACAAAAGATTAGAAAATCAAATTTGTGTCACATGTTCAACATGAACAGAAACCCTATCGATAAGACCATAAGAGTGATGATGATGAATAGTACCTGAAGTTGCGTAAACAATGGCTGAAAACCTTGAGCGGTGTAGAAGAAATCAACAGCGTCATTGTCATTGCTTGTTGAGGATTGTTGAGCTCCCACAGCTTGTTTAGCTCCTTTCATGTCTGAGAAACACGCTCCCATTATAAACCCTAATTTGATGGATTTCTTATTAACGACGATAACGTTTTTTTCTTTGACGAACTGCAAAATCCCTTTGATTCTTGAAGATTATAATAACACACGAATGTCAATGAACAATACGCGTGCAGTTGTTGATTCTATCCAATTTAAATTACTCGGAAAATCGATATCTATTAATTGATTATTCTGATACAATGAATAAGTCTATATCGATTAGGTGCGTAGGACTCTGTAAAACTTGACGGAGAAGAAAGCAGTGGGTATAAACCTCGAAACAACTCTCACTTACTGAAATAAGGAAAACCCAAAAGAAAAGAAAAACTGCTGTGTGCAAATTTACCTAAAATAAAGCCGCGTTAAATACTGGAAGAATTATGAAAATTCGTTATTGTTACATTACAATTTACATGTAGTACGAGACTTATATATTTAATAACAATAATTAATTAATTTAATTAATAAGTTAGTTGGATTTAGAATGACTAACTAATTTAACTATATATTTAATATCTAGTATTTATTATTTATTACACTTCGAACTTAAAAAAATTATTGAAAAATTAATTAAAAAAAACACTGAAACAACATCAGTTACAAAAACAAATTTTTGCTTGATCATTTTTTTTTAGAGATAGAAAATAAAATGTCAATAAAATTAAAGGTGTGTTTGGTTTTTCCAAAAATGTGTGATTGGCTTTTAATGCTTTTTGGTTTGCGGTGGTTTGGATTATTTGGAAAGAGTAAAATAAACGTATTTTTCTTAATAAAGTAAGGCAATTGTAGGTGTTATTTGAAAGAGTAAAGGTTCATTCATTTTGATGGTTAAAGTCGAAATATGTTACTTTTGATTATGATTATCAGATATGAAAGTTTAATCTTTTATCTTGCTTATCAACGGTTATGTAGACAGTTTTTTTTCTTATTTATTCATAATTTTGGATTTTTTTTTGTCATTTTCGATATATATTGTGATGTATTTATTTGTTAGAGTGAAGACCCATTTTGGTCCCTCACAAATATTACACGAGTCAAATTAGTCCCTCACAAAAAAATTGACCCAACTTAATCCCTTACAAAATTTAACCGGATCATATTAGTCCTTCTGCTAATATTTTTCTCAAATCTGTTATTTCCTACTTCTAAACCGGTTCTTTTCATACTTTTAAACCGTGACTGGACTGACACGTTAATTTTTATTTATTTTTTGAATACTAAATTAATTTCATTTTAAACAGTTATCAATGAATAATATCAAAAAAGCCAAAATTGTTTCTTATAAAGTAATTTTTAACAAATTTTATACATAAATTTTTACCTATGAGGTCTGAAATCCAAGTCCCTCAAGTTAAATAATTTTCACTTTACAACTATACAAATCAATTTCTATCGTCAATAAAGTGACTATCATTTGTAACTAGAAAAATCAATTTCTATTGTTAGTAAAGTGACTATTATTTACAACAAGACAAATCAATTTTTATTTTTAATAAAGTGACTATCATTTACAACTAGTCAAATCAATTTCTATTGTTAGTAAAGTGACTATCATTTACAACTAGATAAATCAATTTCTATTGTTAATAAAGTGATTATCATTTACAACTAGACAAATCAATTTTCACGGTTAGTAAAGTGATTATCAATAACAACTAGACAAATCAATTTCTATTGTTAGTAAAATGACTATCATTTACAAATAGACAAATCAATTGCTATTGTATTAAATTGACTGTCATTTAATCTGAAGAGACTTAGGTTCGAGACCATATTGATACAAATTTTGTATTTTTTATTTTAAATTTAAAATTGTTTAAGATTAAACCACATGGGCCTGAGTTTAACTCCTTATAAGAAACAATTTTGGCTTTTTTATATTATTAATTTATAATTGTTTAAAAATGAAATTAAAAATAAAAATAAATTTAGTATTTAAAAAATAAAAAATAAATAAAATTCAACGTGGCAGTCCAGTCACGGTTTAAAATTATGAAAAAACCGGTTTGAAAAAAATATTAACAAAAGGACTAATATGATCCGGTTAAATTTTATAAGGGATTAAATTGGGTCTATTTTATTGTGAAGGACTAATTTGACTCGTGTAATATTTGTGAGGGACTAAAATGGGTCTTCACTCTATTTGTTATGGTTGTGTGTGTGTGTATATATATATATATATATATATATATATATATATATATATATATATATATATATATATATATATATATATATATATATATATATATATATATATATATATATATATATATATATATGGGACGTATCAATTGAGAACTTTGGCTATAATGAGAACTGAGAACTTTTAATAATAACCGTATGATTTAAAATCAATGACTCAAATTTTACTTAAATTTTAAGAGATTGTAATTAATAAATAGATTCTGGTTTCAATACATATCACATTAAAGCAAATCTGAGCATTGATTTTAAATCATACGGTTATTATTAAAAGTTCTCAGTTCTCATTATAGCCAAAGTTCTCATTTGATACGTCCCCATATATATATATATATATATATATATATATATATATATATATATATATATATATATATATATATATATATATATATATATATATATATATCGTTTTGGATGAAAAAGGAGAAATTAATGTGAGATATTGGATCGAACTCTAGTATGATCAAATGGTAGCTTCTTTGTTCCATAATTCACAGGATCTTAGCATGTTGTCGAAGTCGGTTCACATGTTGTAGTTGAAGATATGCAATGATGTAGTCGAAGTATGCTCAAGTATGCAGTAGTCGAAATGCTAAGATTGTTAACATGTCGAATTGAGTCTGTTTGTCAAGTCCAATTGTTTAATTTAACTTATTCCCTAAGTTAACTTGTGTAATGGGTCTATGTGTAAAAGCTCATTAGTTTAGTGTGTTAATTTTATTATAAATGGCATACTAGTCTCTCATCACTGCACAGTGTACATCCTAATTAGGGTGAGAGAGGTTATTTGTTATTCTATAACACTTGTAATCTTGTTTCAAAGAGAAAGTAAAAATTAGCAGTTTATAACCAATTTCATTGTGTTCTTCTTACTTCTCTCTTTCCTACCCTTGTGGGTTTCATGCCTAGAAAAGAAACCTATTATACTATGTTCTTGACATCAATTTCACAATAAATTGGTGTGGTGAGCATGGAGAAGAATGGCGTCAACAAAGTATGAGATTAAAAAGTTCACCGGGGTAAACGATTACGGTCTGTGGCGCTTGAAGATGAAAGTCCTACTAGTTCAGCAGGATTGGTTAGAAGCGTTGAAGGAAGCCGTAACCATGGACGTTGCATTATCAGAGAAGGAGAAAACGACTATGGTAGAGAAAGCCCACTGCGTAATCTTATTGAGCCTTGGTGATAAGGTTCTTCGACAAGTTTTGAAAGAGGCGACGCCGGCGAGTTTGTGGTCGAAACTTGACAACTTGTACATGACCAAATCGTTGTTCAATCGCCTCTACCTGAAGCAACCTCTATATTCATTCAAGATGAGTGAAGACAAAGTCTTGGCTGAGTAGTTGGATATGTTCAACAAATTGATTCTTGATCTTGAAAATATCGATGTCAAGGTCGATGATGAAGATCAAGCCCAATTGTTGTTGTGTGTTTTGTCCAAATCACGCTCACTTAAAATAATCTCTATTGTATGGAAGAGAGTCTCTAACATTTGAAGAAGTTCAATCAGCCGTGTATTCTAAGAATCTGAACGAATGAACAGAGTACAAGCCATCTCTGATTGGTGAAGGCTTGTCGATTAAGGCGAAATTCACAAAGAGAGATGGCAAGTTCGACAAGAAGGGTAAAAGTCAACAAAAGTCTTATAGTGGTGACACATCTGGTATTCGATGTTATCACTATAAGAATGAGGGTCATATAAGAAAAGTGTGTCCTGAACGCCTAAAAGGTCATGGAGATAAGAATAATGGCAACGCAACCATTGTTTAAGTAACACATACTTACTTGCACCCATTCAAACTCCACTCAAAGAGCACTCCGCTCTGAGTAACTCAAGCATCATCCCTCTGATCGCCGCCTACGACCTAGCAGCACTTGTCAATAGCAAGATTTTTCGTCTCACGTTAGCTGATCTTTAAAATAGCCTAGAAAACCACTGTAGCATGCTACTCGCAGTCGTGGACTAACCCTCACCCCAAATGTGTAATATACATATTAAGACACCTGAGTCTTTCTACCCTTGTTGGAAAACACGCACACACGTGTATTTTTTTAAATAGTATATTTTTTTAATAATTTAATCACTAAAATTGCACTCCATAAGATAAATAAGTGAGAAAAACATTATTTTTGTTATTATGGTTAATATGAGAATATTATAGCTAGCAAAAGGTCAATCGAGAAAGAACTTTATATTTTTTATCTTGGTTTTTTCTAAAAGCATAGTTTTTCAAATAATATTTTTTAGTCTAAAAACATACTCCCTACGTTCCATAATGAGTGGTTAATTTAAAATAAAATGATATTCTAAAATGAATGACTCATTTTAATTTTCAATACATTTTTTTTAATTCTACCCTCTAATTATTAAAAAGTTCTTTATTCTCGATATATAATAAGGGTACTATAGTAAAAGTAATATTATATCTCTTATTTATTTTTACATTTTTCTCAATCTGTGTGAAATAGTGTGCTGAATCACTCATTGTGGGACAGAAAGAATATAATTTTTCAAATAAGTTTAGGTCTCATCTTTCTAGGGTAGTTGATTTGTTCTTCTCGGTATGTTTTAAGATATCTAAATAGAATCTTTAAAAATATTATTTATGAGATCGATTAATATTCAATGTTTGGAACATTAACTATTTTAATAATGAGATATGTTGAATTTAATTATTTGATATTTCTATTTATTATTTTATGATGTATTAAAAAATTAATAAAAATATTTTGGATGACTCATTGTCCAACCTAATCCAACTATGAGTTTGTCTAAATCGACCCAATGTTTTAATGGGTGGTTATTTTATATCATCCAAATCGGAATCCCCTTTCTGGTTCAGATTTTGGATTTGGCCAAACTCAATTCAAATTGGCTCATGTACACCCCTGATTTAGATAATTTAAAACACTTTAATACATGTATCTAATCAGATTACTATTTGACACTGCTTTAACGTTAATTTTAAAAATATTTAAATAAATACTTATTTAATATATTTTTATTTGATTTATCAGTAAATATATCTTAATCCTCATCGTCAGTGTATGAATATTAATATTTTATTATTTAATATTCTTAAACATCATAATAAAAATACTATTTATATTATATTATTAAAATAACTTCAAAAAATAATTATTAAATAATTTTTTATTTATATACATGTCCGACTATTCACAGGTAAATCAGTCAAAAATAATCCGACCCTAAACAGACTGACCATTGAGGACCTCAAATTTTTTAGGACTGGGCTAAAAAAGTCTTGTTATTGCATGAGTTCGAAAATTATTATCCGAGTCTGGTCTTAGATGGACTTCGGACTAACCGACAATAAACGAGTTTTTTTAATAAAATAATAAAAATAAAAAGAAAAATTCCATAATATTTCTTATCAATGAATTTAAAAATTATATTATTTTAAATATAATTAATTTTTAAATATTAAATTATCTTTTATAAATACTATAATGTGTTTTTAAATACAACATATATCTAAATTGTATAAAATAATATTCAAATATTTAACATAAGAGAAATTAATAGAATCCAAGAAAATATTGTTAATTTATTATATATACGATTTAAAAGAGAAATATTAAATAGAATAGAATTAAAATTTAATAAGTTGAAAAAAATCAATATACTATTTTAGAAGGAGACAATATAAATACTAATATATTTTCTTAAATTTATTGCTATGCATTGCAGGCCAAACATGCTATCCACGATCCATGCAAGCGACCCCTTTGACAGTTATATACGCATGTATAGGAAGTGTTATATCATTGGATTCCAAATTAGAGCGAGCATAATTTATTATTATTATTATTATTGAATAAAAAATATTAAAAAAAGAGTTTAAAAATTTGTTTACACGGTTAGTGCATCCAGTGGCGGAGCCAGGAATTTTAGATAGTCTGGCCAAACACTTTACAGTATTGATGGTTCATCTGTTTTAATTTTCAAACCCTATTTTTATTAATTTTGCCCCTAATTTTGTTCATGATTTTGTCTAAAAATCAACTATTAAATTGGGAGGAGTACAAAGAAAATAGGGGTTGAGCCCGGACGCCTGCCCGTGCTAGCTGGGCCTTGGCTCCGCCCTTGAGTGCATCACATTCACAACCCTTAAAAATAAATACTTTATATTTAATTTAAAGAAAAAGTCAAATTTTTATAAAATTTAACGGTTTGGATTTCACTGACAGTGTAAAACTGCTTTACACTGTCGGTGTATTTCCATTAATCCTTAAAAAAAATACAAAACAATAAATTTGTATAAAATAAATATGATAAAAATAAAATAAAAGAATGAAATAGAAATAAAATATATAAAATATAAAAAAAGCATATCTATTTTCACATAGAAAAAAGTGAGTAGGATAGAGTTTTTGTTTTGTTTTGTGTTTTTCTGCATTTATTTATTATTCTGTACTAACGGACAAACTAATTTATACCCACAGAGCTTTCTTGTCTAACAAGTTATTCAGTTCTACACCTAATCATAATTCATTTTCCCAGCGTGCCATATTATTAATAGAAAACACGCTTATATATAAATATATATAATAAAACCACAAATTACAAGCTTCAATCAATCAATTTCTAACTGTTTTTTGAAAAGAAAGAATTAGGGTTTTATAATGGGAGGTTGTTGTTCAGATATCAGAGGAGGTAAACAAGCTGTGGGAGCTCAACAAGCTTCAACCAGCAACAACAATGACAATGACGCCGTTGATTTCTTCTACACCGCTCAAGGTTTTCAACCATTGTTCACTCAACTTCAGGTACTACTGTTTCTAATCCATCATCATCATCATCGCTGTTATGGTCTATGAAAAAATTGAGTAAAAATCACCACATTATAGAGTTATTATGGAGTTAAAAGTTCAGTAGCACCGACACCTCTGAAAAATGTGTAAAAAATGTGTGTCGGTGTCGGGGTCCGAAATGACTTACGGGTTAATGTTGGACAATTATTTATGATTTTCTAATCTTTTGTTGCAGTTATCTCTTTCAGCAAGTAACTTACTTGATCGGGACATTGCATCGAAGGTAATTTTTCTTATACATAATAAGAATGCATATGCTATGTATGACATGTTTCTTATTTATTTACTTCTGATGTTTTTTTTTTTATAATTATTTCAGAGTGATCCTATGGTTGTGGTATATGCAAAGAAAGGAGATGGAAAATTGGAAGAATTGGGACGCACAGAAGTCATAATGAATTCTTTGAATCCAGAATGGATAGAAAAAATTAATATTGCATTTCATTTTGAGACTGTGCAACCACTTGTATTTCATGTATATGACATTGACACAAGATATCATGGTGTTCCCACCAAGACACTGAAACTGAATGAACAAGATTTCCTTGGAGAGGCTAGTTGCACTTTATCAGAGGTCAGTGATATATAATTATCCATCATAGTATTTCAATTTGTTACTCACCCATGTTTGATGTTTCAGTCCTATCCTAAAGAATTAAGCCATTATTTTTTAGTGGCCCACTTGATATTTTAATATTAAAAACCTTTTCATTCAAACGGAACAGATAGTGACCAAACCAAGCAGGAGTTTAACATTAAGGCTTCAAAACAAAAGCGAGAATATTAGTCAAAGAAATCAAGGGGCGATTACCATTCATGCTGAGGAGACTGTTGCTGCAAGGAGTGCTGTTGAGATTATTTTTCAGTGTTCTCACTTGGATAACAAAGACAGATTTTCTAAAAGTGTACTAATTCAATACCCTGCTACATATTTATTTATGATTTAGTTTAATTCATATACCAGTTTTTAAAACTTGTCATCTTTTTTTTCTTGTGTAGGATCCTTTTCTAAGGATATCAAGAATGGTTGAAACTGGAGGTTCGGTTCCAATTTGCAAGACTGAAGTCATAGATGACAATTTAAATCCGAAATGGAAACCACTTTGTCTTAGTGTCCAGCAGTTCGGAAGTAAAGTAAGATTTCCATTTTTGTGCACAACATGTCGGGCTGTACATCATTATCATGTAGATTACTCTGACATTTTTTAAATTATCTTTTCCATGCAGGATAATCCATTAGTTATTGAGTGTTTTGATTTCAATAGTAGTGGCAATCATGTACTGATCGGGTAAACGTCGAATAATATTTATTTGTTTTTTTGGCCGAGCCTAAAATTTTTAGGCTTTTCATTTGATAGTTCATACTTCATAGATGCAAATTAGTGACATCAAAGTTTGTTGGCAACAGTAAACTGCAGAAATCAATAGCAGATCTGGAAAAGTTATACCAAGAGAGAAAAGGCGTCAATTTTGTCATGCCATCCAAACACCATGGACAAGAAAAGGTGTTCATTGATCCATGCAATTGAATTTGAATTACATTTTGTCTCTGATGTCTTCTCAACCTCACTCTTGGTAGAATTTCTTCATTTTAGGTTCTGAAGGGTCAACTCTTTGTGGATCAATATTGTGAAAAGGAACAATTCAGCTTTATTGATTACATATCTAGTGGATTTGAGCTAAACTTCATGGTTGCAGTAGATTTCACTGGTAAGTTTCCATTGTTCTACTGCCTAAGGTGATTAGTACTAATTTCAATTTTGTAGTTTGTTAAGTGCTTTGATATTTGTTCAGCTTCCAATGGAAATCCTCAACAACCAGATTCTTTGCATTACATCAATGGATCCGGTCAGTTAAATTCATATCAAAAGGTAAGTTTGACACTTTTCAATGGATGATTCCAAGTTTTTTAATCAACTTGTGAAACATAATGGAATCAACCACGTTCAAGATTTGATTATGATCATATATTATTCCGGATATTTTTATCGAATAATTACCCTTGCATTTTTTTAACCATTGTCTGGCCTAATGAACAAGGTAAAATTTATGTAGGCTATATTGGAAGTTGGAGAAGTTATTCAGTTTTATGATTCTGATAAGTGGTTTCCTGCTTGGGGATTTGGAGGCCAGATACCCAGTGGTACCGTATCTCACTGTTTTAATCTGAATGGGAATCCAACTAGCTCTGAGGTGAGAAATTCTGTCTGTTGCTTCTAATAGAAGATAGAATCTTGTGCCGCAAATCAATGATTCTAGATAATTCTTGGAACTTCTTTCATAAACTCAGTTTTACCTCATTCGCCAATTCTAATGATAATAAATTTCTTATAGAATATTATTCATATGAATGATGAGTATGAGAATGGAGTCAACGAGTTTTTAAGATTTGCTGTAAAATATAGTTTTTCTTTGTGTTTAGGTGGTAGGAGTTGAAGGCATAATGGATGCTTATGCTAGGGCTTTACACACAGTCCGCCTTTCAGGACCAACTTTATTTGGTCCAGTAATCAACAAGGCTGCACAGATGGCTGCCGACTCCCTTTCATTGTATAATAACAGCGCTAAGTACCATGTTCTGCTTATCATAACGGTGAGAAATATAAGAAATTGGTTTTATCTTTTATGTTGTTTTCTCGTGCATATAATGTGTATGATTACGTCAGTGCATAAAACTAACCAATCAAATGTCCATGATCTTGTCATAGGATGGAGTTGTTACGGATCTTCAAGAATCAATAAATGCTCTGGTTAACGCATCTGATCTTCCCTTGTCGATTCTAATAGTTGGTGTCGGAAACACTGATTTCAAGAGCATGGAGGTCTACCTTATATCCTTGCCAGAGTTTCTTTCCTTTAGCACGCTCCATGCTATTTAATAACACATTTTTTGGTTAATTATTGCAGATACTTGATGCTGATAATGGACGTCGCCTGAAAAGTTCTACAGGCCGTGTAGCTACACGAGATATAGTGCAGTTTGTCCCCATGAGAGAAGTACACTGTAAGTATTAGTTTTTGTTTTTGAACTTCACATTCAAATGACAGAAGCATTACATGTGACAGTAGCAACCAAGACATACATCCAACTTACATAGCATAACCAATAAATCTATAAGCTAAAGCATTTGAATTCCTACACACAATTAACATACACCTTACTAAATTTATTCATAAGCTGCAATAGAATTAGAAACTCTAATGCATTAAACAACCAATTTAATCTGTGCCTTCTAGTTTAAGTTGAAAATACAAATATAACATTTGTTACTCTTTTATATTCTATATTTTCAACATGTTATCTAATTTTTATTCATTTAATCGAACCGTGTTCTTGTGTTTCTGACAGCTGGACAAATCTCTGTTGTGCAAGCTCTTTTGGAGGAACTACCTAATCAATTTTTGACTTTCATGCGGAGTAGAGATATCAAACCACTCACTTCCTATTTCCCGCATGGTGCATCCTCTAATCAATAGGTTTTACAATTAGAGACAGCCAACCTTAGTTCTTTCAATAGTTGATCTCTTATTTGTTAATAGAATATGTATTTATATTTGTATATAAGTTTCACATTGACTATAACATGTAATAAATTGTCAATCTCTCTATATATATATTCCATTCTCTGCAGTATTATTGCCACACAGTTGATCTCAATATCTCTCAATATCTTATGAGGTATCAGTTGAGGTTAATATCCAAACCTAATCAAGGTCGCCGCCGCAATAGCTCCTCCTCGAGCGCTGCAATCGCCGCCTCAGTAGCTCCTCCTCCAGCATCGCCGCCGCCATCGTAGCTTCTCCTCCAGCACTGCCGTCGCCGCAACTCCTTCTCCCGCACCACCGCTGCCGCAGCCCCTCCTACTGTGCCGCCGTCGCTTCTTCCGCACCTCAAACACCATGTCTTCCTCTTTTGGTGATGAGTCCGAGCAATTTTCTACCAAGGTCGATAGGCCCACTAAATCGTCCTCTTCTTCTAATAAACAAGAGTTTCACCCAACCCTTGTTGCCACTAACATCAAAACCAACATTCCTTTTGTTCTAGAAATGGAGAAAGATCACTACACCATGTGTACTGAACTGTTTGAAGTTCACGCTCATGCTCACAAAGTGGTTCATCGCATCATTTTGCAACTAGAAAAAAAACTTGCCTCCACTTATGCTTATTTTGATATGTGGACAACCCTTGATTCCACAGTACTCCAATGAATTTATTCCACCATCTTCCTTGATCTCCTTACCACTATTTTTGAAAAGGGATCCACTGTCATGGCTTCCTGACAGCGTTTAGCTTATATTTTTTAGGACCACCAAAATTCATGTGTCATTGCTCTTGAGCATGACTTCTCATCCACCCGCATGGAGGATGTTCCAAATGTCTCTGCCTATTGCAAATGTCTCAAGCAATTTCTGATCAGTTCACTACTACAAAAAATATATACAACGATAAAATTACAACGATATCCTATACACTGTTGTATTATGTTAAAGTTGAAGCGATCCGTGATTATAAAAAGTAGTTTAATGACAATTGTTTTTAAAAATCGTGGTAATAAATTATGTGTAACAAGCTTTGATTCCCAACAACTACATTTTTTTCTATTTTTTTCGAGTACATTAAGCGAGTGTCACTTAATTCCATTAATGAAAACATAAATTGAAAATGATTTAACAATGGTGGATTGACTCAACCGTAATTAGATTATTTAAATTTCCACTATGGTTGAATTGTTCAACCATGGCTAATGGTTTTACTGGTAAATTAAAATAAAACTTATTGTGCATTTCTTTCATAAGATGTCATAGGTTAATAAGCGAACCAGAGACGGCAGCGGTAGCATATTCTGTATCGTTATCATATCCATTCATTTGGAACTCAATTTTTCACCCTCTTCGTTCATTTGAATCGCAAATCTTCAACATCTCCATTCTTGTTCTCGTCCTCATTTTCGAAGTAAGGTACTCTTCATTTTTGGTTTTCATTCCTTTTTTCTGGGTACATGTTGCTTGCCTCATATTTCGTTCAATGTTGTATATTGTTCTTGGTCCATATTTACTGTTTGTTTGCTCTTTTGTTTATGTTCATGTTGTATATTGTACATGTTTCATATGTTTTAGGTTTTTCTGTTGGATATAGAAGTGAATAAAAATATTATATTTGTTGTGATGGATATGCATATGCTTAAGATTTAGAGTTATATTTTTGTTATGAATATGTTTTGGTTTATATTTTGGTGTGTCATTCACATTCTTATTCGTGTATAAATTTCAGAAGTTGTTATGGATCGTAGTTGGATGAAAGTCGGTAGATTAGGTTTGGTTTATGAGAAAGGGGTTCTTGAATTTCTTGAATACGCTGATCAAAATCTTCCCGACAATAATGGTATCGTTTATGGTCCTTGTGTTAATTGTGTGAATATAGATAAAGGTACAAAGGATGAAATATTTCATCACCTATGTTATAATGGTATATGTCAAAATTATACAATATGGATGTGGCAAGGTGAGGTGGATAAAGAGGGAAGTCGGGCGTCACAAAGTCAAAATATGGATGAAGATGAATATATGGATGATCGACTAGAGGATATGTTCTATGATATTGGAGAGATTATTCTTTTAAGAATGTCCATATTTATGATACTTTATGTAGTGATAAAGACACCCCTTTATATAAGGGATGCACAAGTTTTACACGATTATCTACGATGTTAAAGTTGTTTAATCTGAAGGCAAATATGGATGGTCGGATAAAAGTTTTAGTGGAAACTCTTGGGAATAGGAGTAGGTCAAATGATTAGACTGAACATGTGTAAATGATAAATCTATGGTGCAATTCTTTATCTCTCATCTCTTTATTTCCTGTCATTTATTTTCTTTCCCCTATATTACTTTCTTTTCATTATTTCGCTACTCTTCTTTTCTCATTTAATTTTATATATATATATATATATATATATATATATATATATATATATATATATATATATATATATATATATATATATATATATATATATATATATATATAATATTTGTTTCATCATTTTAACAATAACATTTTTATAATTAAAATTTGGTTAAGTGTTTTTTTCGATTTTCAATCATCGCAATTGACCTCTCTCGTGTTTGAAGTTACTTGATGAGCAAGTGGTATCAGAGTCTAACTTCTATATTATACACAACTAATTATCTTAGGGGGTAGTATGATGACTTTAAATACTTATTTTAATAAGAAGCTTTTTATGAACACATCCACTATTTGATGTGAAAGGTTTGTGATTTAGAAAGCGAGAACGCAAATTTTAATGGAAGCTATTGATATTTATTTGTGGAATTATGTTTTATATGGTCCTTTTGTTTCTACTCATTTTATTAATAATGAAGTAGTAAACATTTGCATCAATTTGTAGACCACAAATGAAAAGAGAAAAGGGAAACTAGGGCTTAAATTTAATTACTTGATGATGTGTGTTAGGCACTGAAGAGTACTATTATGTTTTTAACTGTATCACTGCCTAAAAATTGTGTGACACTCTTAGTATGATCTATTAAGGTTATCTTGAGATCAATCAATAGATGATGAACATAGTTATCCAAGATGTTAATACACTAAGTGAAAATGAAGAATATCTTCAAGAATGGTTCACAAATATTGGATTTCTTATAAATAATTTCCAAAAGTATGTTTCTAACAAATATCTAAGATTAAGAACTAGTATCAAAAATTTGATTCAATACTTGACTCCAAAGATACAAAAGTTTTTTATTAACTTTTAGTAATGATAAAATAAGAAGGAAATCATCATAAAGCTTAAATAATTGATTTAATTTCTTAAGGATTAAGAAAAAGAACTCAGATACATTTGAAGGATCTTCATCATCGGAATCATCTAAAGATTCATCTTCATCAGAAAATTTACATATAAAAGCTTTTGAGAGATTGTCACCAAAAGCATCATATGAAAGAACTGTCCTTGTATAAGAAGGATCTCGTGGAGAGTCATCATTGAAAAAATGGTATGGAGAATCATTGTATCAAGAGTTTATTCCAACATACAAAAATTTTGTAGCATTGCATGAGAAGATTGTGACATGTGAAAAAATTTTATAGGAGAGACATCTAAATCATCATCAGAAGATTCATCCAAAGACTCATCGGAAATGTCATCTATAAATTCATCTGAAGACTCAAGTGAAGTATCTTGTAGAAGAAAAACGAAGGAATCAGATGAAGAGGTGAATTGTTTCTTTAAAGCTATTTATGAAGATGATGATGAGGTAACTACTCTTTCCTACAAGAAAATATTTGATTTAAGTGTTAATCTTAGTAAGGAGAATGAGAAATTTGAAAATGTAACATATTAAGGTAGGTTATGAGTGAGTTTACTGATAAACTGATGGATATTAAATTAAATGGACAATCAGGGACATAAAGCATAGAGTCCAAGTGTGGGTATGGGATTAGTTTGGCCAATGCCTTGGCATTTGGTTTGTGATCCATTAACCAAAGTAAAACTTGAGAGTGTGCCCATATAATTCAAAGACAAGAAAAAAAATTGTTACCAGACATGTGATCAGATGCGCCTGAGTCAAGGATCTAGTTCCAAGTGAAAAAGACCTTTTAACAAAGGAAATATATTTACCATTTTGAGCAACATAGACCATAGGTGATGTAGTTTACATTTATTTCTTCAGCTATAGGTACTTATTATACCCTATGATATAAAAGGATAGTTGAGCATTTGTGTTAGGGGCTTCAGTTTGAGAAACATTGTAAACTTTTTGCAGCAACCAATTAGCTTTCGTTCGACATTGTGCCTCAACATGGCCAAAATGGTTGCAATAGCTGCAACGAGGTCCAGTCCTATTATTTCCACGTCCTCTTCCCCTACCACCTTGTTGGTAAGAATTTGAAACATGGGAAGTAGAGTCATTTGGCTCGTTGAAAGCAGGGACTAGAATAGAAGTTGAAAAGTTGATGACAAAATCGCCAAAAAAATGATGAAAACAACTCGGAATATGGCAAAGAAGGCTCTGTGATGGTCGGTGGTGGAAGATGGTTGCTGGAGCAGCGTGTGGGATGGAATACAACAATAAAAAAATGATTGTTGTT
Organism: Vicia villosa; assembly: GCF_029867415.1. Classification (NCBI taxonomy): domain Eukaryota; kingdom Viridiplantae; phylum Streptophyta; class Magnoliopsida; order Fabales; family Fabaceae; genus Vicia; species Vicia villosa. The sequence continues at coordinate 154,323,543 of NC_081185.1, forward strand.
TTCGCCTAAATATGTTATAGTGTTAGGTTGAACTGGATATAGCACAATTGTTTATAGAACAACTAGATGTGTGTAAAACACTGGCTAGACTAAGGATACATTCAAGAAGAAAAATGTAGAACAACCTTAGGATAAACCATTATTGATACCATAGAATTTTGTAAATGTTGTTTGTCTCAACTTATATAACACTAGATATATTTATAATTATGTTAAGATAAATATATTGAAGCTCAATAAATTAACACTACACCTAGGAAGTTCTTTAGTCTAGAAATACTAACAAATACTATAGAATATCTACACTCATAATTAATTCTAACATTATTAATAAAAAAACTTGAGTTTATTTTTTCTTTCAAGGGCCTCAATCATGGAGAAATATATTGATGAGGTGATGAGTTTCTTTAAGTGAGAATGTAAAAAGTCATTAGAGGTTTTTTCCAAGTGAATGTCAAGGTTAGCCATGAATGAAGATTTTCAAACAAGGAAAAAAGTCTTCAATAAGAAAGGAGATAAAGGTGGGTCAAGGGCCTAACCTACTTCACATCGCTACCATCCAACTACCCTAGAAGCCATACTAGATATCCATCCACATTTGGGAAGATATGAGGTCAGTAAGATGGTCTTACCCTAATATCATAGCAATTCAAGGTCAATCAGCCTATCAAAATATCGTCAGAAAAATTAGCGAGTTTAACTAATGTCAAACTGCCAACGTCAGTCACCAAAGTATGTGCACACAAGGTTCTAGTACCAAAGAACCTTAAGATGGACATGTCCTATAAACATACGAGATCATATAAGCATACAAGATCATAACGAACCTGACCTAGACAGCGTCAGATCATGTACCCTATGGATTTTCTTAACACGTGTTCTTTGAGATAGCCTGGACAAACAAATGTTTGTATTCAAAAACCTAAAAATGTTACTATAAAAGAAAGACGGCTAAACAGTCTCGATTACACACAAAAATAGAATTATTTACAGCCAATGTCATATTATGAATATTAAAACAAAACATTTATAATTTCAATAATGAATAGTAAATACACATTGGAAGAAAGGAAGATCAACTTGAAACTAAACCAAATAACTAAATGTAAACCAAAAGCTAACTATTCCCTCTGTCCCAAACTATAAGACGTTTTGGATATTTCACGGGTATTAAGAAACATAATTAATATTGTATGAAAAAGACAAATTATGCATGATTTTACAAGATTGTCCTTCATTTATTATATATAAAAGAGAAAAGTAGAAATAATAATAAATGATCCAGGGTTATATTGGAAAAAATATTGTTAATGTTGTATTGAAATTGTAGCGTACTCCCTCCGTCCCACAATGAGTGACTCAGCCTACCATTTCACACATATTAAGAAAAGTATAAAAAAGTAAGAGAGAGAATAATATTTTTATCATAGCACCTCTAATCATGTATTGGAAATTGTGAAAGTTTAATTAATTAGAGGGTAGAATAGGAAAAAATTTATTAAAAATTGAAATGAGTCATTTATTTTAGAATACTAAATTATTTCAAATGGATCACTCATTATGGGATGGAGGGAGTAACTTATAATTTGAGATAGAGGGAGTAACAAAAAAAAAATAGAAGCATAAAAATTTACTACTTTCTAACTTTTATAATCAAGACTGCTACATCTTTGAAGATGCATGCTTCTATTTACAGTTCATTTGAATGAAAAATGTAAATATATTGTGAGACGTGAGACCTAACATTTCGTCTTCATCCAACATAAAAAAAAAAGTACTACTTAAAATCTAAGGAATTTTGTGGATCAACTATCTATTGAAAGAACTAAGGTTGGCTGTCTCTAATCGTAAAACCTATTGATTAGAGGATGCACCATGAGGGTAATAGGAAGTGAGTGGTTTGACATCTCTACTCCGGATGAAAGTCAAAAATTAATTAGGTAGTTCCTCCAAAAGAGCTTGCACAACAGAGATTTGTCCAGCTGTCAGAAACACAAGAATACGGTTCGCTTAAATGAATAAAAATTAGATAACATGTTGAGAAAATAAAATATAAAAGAGTAACAAATGTTATATTTGTATTTTCAACTTAAACGGGATGCTACAAGGATTGGCGTCAATAGAACAAAGCCAACAAACTAATTACTAAGGATTGAAAGACTATCAGCATTAATTAGTATCTCCAACTTGCCAAGGAACAAAGACTCTGGGATATAGCTGATCAGCCACTGGTGGTTGTTGAATGCATTAGAGTTTTAATTCTATTGCAGCTATTGAACCAACAGTTCCTGATTGTAAACTATTTATGAATAAATTTAGAAAGGTGTATGTTAATTGTGTGTAGGAATTCAAATGTTATAGCTTAATGACTTATTGGTTATGCTATGCAAGTCGAATGTAAGTCTTGATTGGGGTATGCCCATCCTTTGGATGTTGCTACTGTCACATGTAATGCCTCTGTCATTTGAATGTGAAGTTCAAAAACAAAAACTAATACTTACAGTGTACTTCTACCATGGGGACAAACTGCACTATATCTCGTGTAGCTACACGGCCAGTAGAACTTTGTAGGCGACGTCCATTATCAGCATCAAGTACCTGTAATAATTAACCAAAGTTTGGGTTATTAATACTCTCAGATGACAAAGCATAGCATGGAGCCATGTTAAAGAAAAGAAACTCAGGCAAGGATATAAGGTAGACCTCTGCGTTGCATAGGTACCGGTACGTACCCAGTACCCGGTACGGGTACTGGTACGGGGTACGTCATTTTTAGAAAAACTAAGGTACGGGTACGTTAGTATAATGCTTTAATAAATCACACTTATTATTTAAATATCGATAAAATAACTAAACAATTATATTATTTAAATATCGATAAAATACAATTATAAAAATAATTAAACAATTATATTATTTAAATATCGATAAAATAATAAAATTAAAAAATAGTTTGCTTAAATAAATCACACTTAAAAGTATTAATAAATCATAAAATCATGGTTGAATATCAATATTTTCTTCTCCAATAAATGCAACTTCTAGTTCAGGTTCATCGAGAGAAAGAGTAGCAACTTCAAGAATACCAGCTCCATCAAATAGATCCAATTCATCTCCACCAATATCCCACATTTTTGTTACTCCTTCATTATAAATCTTACTCTTTCTTGAAAGAAGACAAAGATTTGTATGAACAAAAACTAAAAAATTTTGGGTACGTGTACCAAATGTGTACCGGTTGGTGTACCAAAGCAAAAAAAAATAAAAAAATTTTGGTACGGCTTCGGTTCGTAACGTACGCGTACCGGTACCCGGTACGTACCCGGTACCGGTATTTTACCTAAAACGGAGTACCCGTGCTTCACAGGTAGACCTCCATGCTCGTGAAATCAGCACTTCCAACACCAACAATAAGAATCGACAAGGGAAGATCAGATGCGTTAACCAGAGCATTTATTGATTCTTGAAGATCTGTAACAACTCCATCCTATGACAAGATCATGGACATTTGATTGGTTAGTTTTATGCACTGACGTAATCATGCACATTAATATGCACGAGAAAACAGCATAAAAGATAAAAACAAATTTATTATCACTCTCACCGTTATGATAAGCAATACATAGTATTTAGTGCTGTTATACAATGAAAGGGAGTCGGCAGCCATCTGTGCAGCCTTGTTGATTACTGGACCAAATAAAGTGGGTCCTGATAGTCGGACTGTGTGTAAAGCACTAGCATAAGCTTCCATTATGCCTTCAACTCCTACCACCTAAACACATAGGAAAACTATATCTTATCTCCTTTTAAAGAATATATCAAGTTCGCGATCAATGCGCAAGAAGGTAAGAACCCAGAATTTGTTGCCATATTGTAATTATGAGAAAACATGGAGATGTAAGTTTTTTAGGAAGACTTTTTACAGCAAATTTTAAAAACTCATTGACTTTATTCTCAAACTCATCATTCATTTGATCAATATTCTATATGAATGTTATTATCATTAGAAATGATGAATGAGGTAAAACTGAGTTTATTAAAGAAAGAATTAACAATAGTCTTCCACCTTTCCAAGAACTATCTAGAATCATTGCTTTGCGGAACAAGTTTCCATCTTCTACTATAAGCAACAGACGGAATTTCTCACCTCAGAGCTAGCTGGATTCCCATTCAGATTAAAACAGTGAGATACGGTACCACCGGGTATCTTGCCTCCAAATCCCCAAGCAAGAAACCGCTTATCAGAATCATAAAACTGAATAACTTCTCCAACTTCCATTATAGCCTACATAAATTTTACCTTGTTCATCAGGCCAGTCAATGGTTATAAAGATCTAAGGGTAATTATTCGATAAAAATATCCGGAATAATATATGATCATAGTGAAATCTTGAATGTGGTTGATTCCATTATGTTTCACAAGTTGATGATTAAAAACTTGGAATCTTCCATTGAAAAGTATCAAGTTTACCTTTTGATATGAATTTAACTGACCGGATCCACTGATGTAATGCAAAGAATCTGGCTGTTGAGGATTTCCATTGGAAGCTGAACAAATATCGAAGCACTTAACAAACTACAAAAATGAAATAACTACTAATCACCTTAGGCAGTAGAACAATGGAAACTTACCAGTGAAATCTACTGCAACCATGATGTTTAGCTCAAATCCACTTGATATGTAATCAATAAAGCTGAATTGTTCCTTTTCACAATATTGATCCACAAAGAGTTGACCCTTCAGAACCTAAAGTGAAGAAATTATACCAAGTGCGAGGTTAAGTAGAAATCAGAGCCAAAATGTAATTCAAATTCAACTGCATGGATCAATGAACACCTTCTCTTGTCCATGGTGTTTGGATGGCATAACAAAATTGGCGCCTTTCTTCTCATGGTATAACTTTTTCAGATCTGCAACTGATTTCTGCATTTTACTGTTGTCAACAAACTTCGATGTCACTATTTTGCATCTATGAAGTATTAACTAGAAAATGAAAAGCCTAAAAAAGTTTAGGCCCAACAAAATAAAACAACTATCATTCGACATTTACCCGATCAGTACATGATTGCCACTACTATTGAAATCGAAACACTCTATAACTAATGGATTGTCCTGCATGGAAAAGATAATTTAAAAAATGTCAGACTAATCTGTATGATAATGATGTACCATCCGACATGTTGTGCACAAAAATGGAAAGCTTACTTTACTTCCAAACTGCTGGACACTAAGACAAAATGGTTTCCATTTCGGATTTAAATTGTTATCTATAACTTCAGTCTTGCAAATAGGAACAGAACCCCCAGTTTCAACCACTCTTGATATCCTTAGAAAAGGATCCTACACAAGAAAAAACAAAATGAAAATTATTAAAAACTTTTATATGAATTAAAATAATTCATAAATAAATATGTAGAGCAGGATATTGAGTTAGTACACTTTTAGAAAATCTGTCTTTGTTATCCAAGTGAGAACAACGAAAAATAATCTCAACAGCACTCCTTGCAGCAACAGTCTCCTCAGCATGAATGGTAATCGCCCCTTGATTTCTTTGACTAATATTCTGGCTTTTTATTAGAAGCTTCAAAGTTAAACTCCTGCTTGGTTTGGTGACTATCTGTTCCGTAGTGGACACACACAAACAGAAGAGACACCAATGTCACACAAAATCCATAATCATAATTCTGCATGCTACAGAGTTAGCAAGCAGCTATAATTAAGTAAACCAGATCCATGTGTGTTTGTAACTTTAAATGTATGCATATTTTATTACTGAATGAAATTAAGAATGATCTCACTAGAAGAGACTGATTTATTAACATAGACAGATTTACTTATACCAACATAGAAATTTCAATAATGAGAAACATTTAAGAATGTGCCATATGAGATTATATTTGGGGTCAAATACTTATTTTAAAATGATTTTCAAAACCATGAAAAAGAATGACCCATAAAGTTCTAAGAAATTTCAACACACAGGTAGATCTAAGAAATTTCATCAGTTAAGCACTTATCTTAAAATAATTTTCAAAACCATGAAAAAGAATGTCCCATAAAGTTGTCTCTCATCAAAGTTTGAATGAAAAGGTTTTTAATATTAAAAAACTAATGAAAATGTCATATTACAACATCAAGTGGGCCACTCAGAAAAGTTGGACATTATTAAACCTGGCTAATATGTATAAGGTCAATAGTCCATCCTAGTATTAAATATAGCTTGAAAAGAAAGGAGTAATAAAAAATAAATTCTTTAGGATAGGATTGAAACATGGGTGAGTAACAAATGAAATACTGTGATGGATACTAATATATTACCGACCTCTGACAAAGTGCAACTAGCCTCTCCAAGGAACTCTTGATCATTCAGTTTTAGTGTCTGAAAGAAGTAACATAACATACTCAAACTTTTGGTTTTTAAATATATAAACTTCAACATCACAACTTGTTATTGCAAACTAAAATACTTTATAGCTAAAGTTTCTTACAAACCTTGGTGGGAACATGATGATATGTTGTATCAATGTCATACACATGGAATCTGAAAGAAAGCAAAACAAGTGAGAATAAGTTATAAATATGTATATACAAAGCACAACACTTATGAAGGATAAGGACATGAAGAATATATATATAGCTTACACAAGTGGTTGCACAATCTCAAAGTGAAATGCAATATTAATTTTTTCTATCCATTCTGGATTCAAACAATTCATTATGACTTCTGTGCGTCCTAATTCTTCCAATTTTCCATCTCCTTTCTTTGCATATACCACGACCATAGGATCACTCTGAAATAAATAAAAAATATCAAAAGTAAATAAATAAGAAACATGTGATACATAGCATATGCATTTATAGGAAAATTACCTTTGATGCAATGTCGAGATCAAGTAGGTTACTTGCTGAAAGAGATAACTGCAAAAAAAAATTAGAAAACCATATGTAATTGTCCAACAGTAATAAATAGGTATATTTGAAATAAATAAATACAATAAAAGACAAGAAATAGGAAATGAAACTTCAAAATATATATTCGCCACTTGCAAAAATAATTTGATAAAACTAGAGTCGAATCAAGAAAGTTGTGTTATTTGAACATTCTTACTTTTTATCTAGAAGAACTTAAGAAATAATATTTAAGAAAGCCATATCAATAGAGTTTGTAACGGAAAGACTCATCTGAAAGGCTTGCGTACTTTTTTTTTATAAAAAGTGACCGATTGAGCTTTTATTCCGTCCAATTACTCTCAGCTTTTTACATTTGAGTAACACACCAATATAATCCGAGCCACGCTTTCTTCTTTAAATAGGGAAGATCCCGATTCGAGATCATATTCAATCCAACCACTTAATTTTTGTCAGTTATGTAGTATGTTATTTTATGTCAAGAGAGTGATATTTTTCGTATTTACATTATTAATAATAACTAGGTGACTAGCTACCCGAATTAGGATCTTAGTCGGAAAAAATTGAGGTTAAATTTTACCTATCTATGGAACCAATTTAGTTGTACCTGAATTGATCTCGTGTGCTTCATTTAGCATGTAGACGACAATAATCGTCTCAAATTCATATGCACAACTATGAAATCTCTTATTCAAACTAGAGGAAATTTATCCAACTTAACAATATCGACATTCTTATTGTGCATTTGGTTTTACAAAGAACAGAAGTAATTACGCACACAACATTGAATTGATTTCTGCATATATTCAAACTTCGTCGATTGAAATTGATTGTTGTCTTTAAAATTGCTTTTAACCTATCAAGCACGAGCACCGGAAATACAACACTGACACTGACACACCTTTTTTCAGTGTGGGTGCTACTGACCTTTTAACTCTACAATGCGGTGGTTCTTACTCAATTTTTCATAGACCAGTGATGATGATAGATAAGAAATAGTACCTCAACTTGAGTGAACAATGGCTGAAAACCTTGAGCGGTATAGAAGAAATCAACGGCGTCATTGTCATTGTTGTTGCTGGTTGAGGCTTGTTGAGCTCCCACAGCTTGTTTAGCTCCATTCATATCTGAGAAACACGCTCCCATTGTAAACCCTAATTTTCTTTTCAATGAAACAGTTAGAAATCGATCGGTTGAAGCTTTTGATTTGTGGCTTTATATATATAATGTGTTTATGCTGGGAAAATGCGAGGCAGTTACTCGGAAAATTAATTTTTATTAATTAATTGATTATTCTGACATGATGAACAAGTCTGTATTGACTAGGTGTAAGACTGCAAAACTTTTCAGAGAAGAAACCTCTAGGTATAAATTTGGAAATAAGTGTCCGTTAGTACTAAATAAATAAAGAGAAATAGTTCCGTCAAAAAAAAAAATAAAGAGAAACAGTAAACAAAATAAATATTGTGTCCTGGTGATTCATTTCTTTGTGCAAATTTTAAAAATATATATTTCATGTAAAATAATAATATAAAAAGTATTTTTTATAATAAAAAAGTTAGTTCTTATTCTGTGGTCTTTTTTTTAAGAAATAGCATAACTTTTATTTACCAAAAACAATAGGTACACAGGTCAAAATCAAACAAACACAACTATTGTGTGCATAAAGTGCTCCCCGCAACTGCGATCGGGAGGGGGATGGAACCACTTGATGCCAAAACTCGCCCCTGAACCGGACTAAACCGGTGGTATAAAGAAAAAAAAAAAAGTGTTCACGGTAACAATACTATGAATAATTCTATCTTTTACCATAGGGTCTAAGCTCTTTTATGAGAATACCTTATCGTTTCTACCTCTCCATAATTCATAGTACATGGTTTTTGCAACAGCAATATTTAGAATATTCATTCTCCAACCTCAACCTTTTCTCTTAGTCTCATTTATCAACCATTCTTTCTCCATGCTCCACTTTAGAGGGTTGTTATGAATGCTCATCCAGTTCCGAATTTCGTTTCAAATACATTTGTGTTACACTCAAAGAATAAATGTCCCATGCTTTCCTCTCTTTCACAAAAGTTGCAATTTTTTTAATAGAAACTTCAAACCGGCAAAGTCTATCCTTCGTGGATATGCACTCTATCTAAGTCACGGGGAGGATTATCATTCTAAAAATATATATTGTTTTGTTTTTTTACCACCTCTCTTGAGAGATGTGTTGTCATCATCAAAAAAAAAGAAAATGTGGAACCGTCTTTTGTAGGTAGGGATGGCAATTTGGTCCATCCCCAGTGGGTACCCACAAAAAATCCCATATCGGGTAGGGTAAATACCCATAAAAATGGGCACGGGCACTGGTAATTACCCATTAAAATATGCGAGTATGGGTGCGGGCACAGGTACCTTACTACCCAACCCGCCTCATACCCACACTACATATTTCTATAATGTCATTTATATTATTATATAAAAATGCACGATTCTAAATTTTTAAAAAAATATATAGTTATTAAATCATTACACATTTTAATAAAAGTGTTTATTTGTTTCTTAACTCAACAATAACATACATAATTTTTTTAATATTGTAAAAAAGACTTAAATTATATGATATTTTGTAATTAAACTATTTAATTTTACTATAAATGCGGATAAGCAGGTACGGGTATGGGCATTGAGGTACCCACAGGGTACGGGCATGAATATTGATACTCACGCGGGTTTGGGCTCGGGTACGGGGATTTTTTTTAAACTGCGGGTATGGGGACGGGTATTATAGTACCCTGCCCATTGCCATCCCTATTTGTAGGTAATAGATTTTTGTTTTGATGATGACAACTGTGAAGAACTGTAAAAGATCAAAAAAGAAAAATAACATCAACATGATAGCAACTGTGAAGAACAAAACAGATATTCAACATAATAAAGATGCAACATGATAAAGATCAGAACAGATAACATTTAGCATAGAAAATATGCAACAACCAAGAAAGTCAACCAATGCACTTAAGTGGTTAAAGATGCAAGTCATGGGTTTGATAAAGGATTGACAAAGTTTCAGATAAAGCTTTCGGACATCAACAAAGTTTCAGACAAATGCAAACAAATAAATTACATCTAAAGTCTCAAAAGAAATCTCAAAGCAAGTGTCAACACAAAAGAATCTATTAGATATGGCTTAGAGGAGCTAATCTCCTAATTTAGCAAGTGAGTGAAACTTTTGTGAACGCAAAAGTCTTTCTCTGTAGAAGTAGATGGCTATAAAAACACACACACACACACACTTAAAACCTTTTTAAAATATTTTAAAAAGAATAATCCTTGAGAAGTATATATAGAAGTTGCATAGAAAATGATGGGAGCATTCAAAAAGCCAGAAAATATTTTTTGACTGAATCTAATTGATTATGTCAATCAATTAGATTGGCGCACTTTTGAGGAACAAGGCAATTGGAATGCACTTAATCGATTAACAACGACTATATATCACTACTTACCTATTTTAGAACTCATAACCATTATATTTAAATGATCTAATCAATTGGCTTAATCGATTAGTAACGGCCATTTTTTATTAATGTTGTTTTTTATTTTTGAGGATTTCAAGCCTATAAATAGAGGTCTCATTCCTCGTTTCATTTCATCCAGAACTCGATTTGTGTATTGACACATTATCCCTCTCTCTCTAAGTTTTTATTTTTCACTTTCTCTCACTAGTTCTCATAGGTAAATGCTTTTGTGAAGAAAGATCTTTTGTGAGTGAGATGTCTTTGTAATTCTGGATGGGTAGCATTGTATAGGTTCTCCAAGAATGTTGTTTATGCATCTTGGATTAACATAAATCATTTAGGGATAAAAATATGTGGTTGGAAGCTAAACTCGTTAAAAGCTTTGGTTGGGGATTGTGTGACAAGTGATTGATATTTATTTAAGTTGATGACCGTTAATATTGATGAACTTCCCTTAAGGCTCTTAGAAAGCCTTGTTTATTTGAAGGATGAAGTTTCTCAATTTTGATGAACTTACCATTAGGTTTATGGTTAGTTCGTTTAAAACGATAGGTTAGAAGATCATCCTGTTAAAATCTTAAGAGGTTATTGGTTATCCTGTTAAACTGAGTTGAGCTCAGATATTTCATCGAGAAAAGATTAGTCACTTCAATCTACATTTCGGAAGGAAGCTTGGCCACTTCGGTCTCAGCATTTTAATGGAAAAGACGCAAACGATCATATATTTCGTCTTGTATTATCATGGTTGTAGGACAACCACCATTTTCTTGTATAAGGGGGTTTGTGAGCTTCACCTACTAAAAGCTCTCAAATATTTAATGAAAACTCTCAAGATCGATTATTGAGGAGATGAGTAGGTCCTTTTGATTTGATCAAAACTCTAAAATTCTTGGTGTTTTTCTTCTTCCCTTAACTCTTTTACTTTCTGCACTTTATTTTTATATTTCGCTACTTAGAAATAGAAAAATGCTTTTAAACTCTAATTTTAATCCCAAAAATTTTTCAAAACCATGTTTTTTTAAACCACACAATTCACACACCCCCCTCTTATGTGTGAAGTCTCAAGTTCAACACATACTACTTTCAAGATTATCGACTAACCCCACAAACCAACACGAGTCTTTTCAACGTATTTTGTCCTCACTCACACATTTTCCGAGAATCTTTCTAGAAGGTCACCTATCCAAGCATTACTCAAAATCAATCCTTCTTGAATATATAGTTCTTATTTGTTAGGCTACCGAAAAGAATATGCATCTTTTTGATATAGGTAATACCAATTAATCTGTAAGTATTCCTTCAACCATGCACTCTCATCCATGCACAGCCTCAGGATTCCTCTAATTCAAATGTGAATTCAACGACCACTTCTCGCCCTCTTCAACCTCGGGTGTTACAGGAAATGTGTTGAACAGCATCATGGAATCATGATGAGCCCAAAATATATCTCAAACGGGGCCTTCATCCTCGCACGCTCGCTACATAGATACATAATTGTTATCATCTAGAAGTTTCAACGGTTGTTGCACTTCAGTTTCATCCCCCCTTAACGCTTTGCCGTTAAGGACAGAAATATTGTACACTTGCTTGATATTTGAGATATTTTCGGATCTTTCATGTTTCAAAGTTGCAAATATGGTTTTGGGCTGCACCATATTCAATGTCATGTCTAAAAAAATTTCCTTATCTTTCAACATAAGGCGACATTCAATTAGATAACCAGATAACTTATCACACATGTCATGGTTATGTAAATCACAAATCACATTAAATCTCCATTTGTTATTTGACAAAAGATAACCACGCAACTTAAATGGACACATTTTCTCGAAGCTATGTCATATCATTTAAATTTCCGAAGAGGAGTTTTATACCTCCCACTTATTTCACATATCATTATGAAAAATGCAACTCTTTTATCAAAACCATTATTGAACCTTCCGGTTACAACAGCGAACCTTCCGTGCGAATCTATTGAAGCATATGTAAATTGGTTGACAATATCTTGTTAGAACAAGATTTGGTTATGCAATACGTCTCTGAATTTTTATGATAACAATGTGTATGAACAATTTTGTTATACTAATATTTGTTATTGTTGAGTACTTAACAAACAGGTTTGAATCTGACGAGAAGGCGTGGCCAAAACATCAGAAGCCATCAGGTTATATTTTCGCGTTACAAGGTTCTGTTGAACAGTAACAACAACTTCATAAGCAGAAGCATTTGAAGTAATCCCTCTGATAGAAGTTTTGAAGAAACCAGCTCTGAAAACCAAGTGTTGAAAGACTCTGAAGACGTGGTTCTGAAGACTCTGAAGACTTGAAGTTCGGAAGTCTCAAGTTTCTGAAGACAAAAGGATTATGAAGAGCAAGGGTTGCAGACTCTGAAGACGCGGTTTTGAACACTCTGAAGACGCAGTTCTGAAGACTTTGAAGACTTGAAGTTTTGAAGAATTCAAAGTTCATTCTTTTTCTTCCAACTCACTATGTAAGCATCTAAAGTTCAAGAAGAAAAAGTTGACGTTATACTGTAGTACAGAATGAAATGAACACAACTATTCTAAAAATGCACTTTAGTAGGAATTCATACAGAATCCAGAAATGCATTTTCGGACGTAACGTAACTTTTACACCTAAAAAACAAGATTAATGTAAGCAATGGGGGATGGAATAAATTATCTTTACCTTGAATTTCAACTCCTTTTGATATGATGAAACACAAGTGTGAAGTTTTTGAGTGGAAATCTTGATTGAGAATGGATGATTTTTTGTAAGGGTTTTGAGAAAAAATGATAATGGTGTTTGATCATTCAGTATTCTTTTTTAATCAAAATCATGATTGGCAGTTCCAAAAAGCATCTCCAGATTTGACTAATATGCAAATGTAGCATGTTTTCAAATTCCCGCTTTACAAATTCAAAAATGCACTTCCAAAAAGGTCACTAAATTATTAAATTAGGAAATTTTTGATATGTGCGTAGGAAGATGTATTACCGAAATAAATTTTAAAAAAATATGGGGTTAGGCTCAGTTGGGGCGTGTTTTAGTAAAGTTCGAAATGTGTTCAAAGATGCAATTCTAAAATTAAAAGAACATTCTTAAATTTTCGTGAGATATTTTTCCACCACTGTAGATTGAATTAGGAATTCCCAAATGAAAAGTGAAGAGATTTGTGTACCGCAAGCACTTTAAATTAGGGATGGCTGGTAGATCAAAATTCACGGGGCCCACCCGCACTCGAACTCGAGTCAACGGGTCAAAACTCGAGTTGACTGGGTTCGGGTTCGGGTGTGATAAGTGCCAAAATGTCGATATTTTTAGTATATTATCATGGCACTTATTGATTCTATTCATTCTGTTTTTATAATAATATCCTAATTTTTGTGTAAATATGTGCATACTTGTGTTTTTGATTCATTTGTATACCGATTAATAGTTTTTCATTCATTTTGTAGGTATTCATGCATATTTGGAGCATTGAGTAATAAAGGCCATAGGCTAAGCTTCAAGAATGCAAATTTTACCAATTCATCAAAGAATAAGGCTCAAAATAAGGATGATAAAAATCATCTATTTGGTTACCATTTAGTCATTGTTAGATAGAACATTGAATAAACTTTCGAACGCTTCGAACCGGGTGCAATTCGGAGTTACGGTTCTCAAGTTATGGTGAAAACAAAATTTGGTTTTATCTGCTACCACTTACGAGCTAAGCTCGCTTAACGAGATTGTCTGAGACAGCAGCTCCTTAAAAGGGGCAAAAATCACATTTTTAGGTTATGTTTTGGGGTATTTGTTCCCAACTCATCAAACTATCATTCTTAGGTTAGATAAGGTTAGAAAACAACTATGGAGCTTGCATTTGGATGATTGGAGGTGGAGTGATCGTCGAACGGAGCTGACAACCCGGGAGATCTTCGGTTCATTTCTCTTCCTCTTTGTGTTTTCTCTTATAGTTGGATTTTGTGTATGTATTTACTTTGAACTCATGTATATTTGTCGCCCATGGCGTTATATAAAACTTGCTTTATAAATTTGTGTTGATTATTGTCTTAGATTTTTTCTCTGTGCTCGGGATTTGGGTTGCTTTAGAGATAAACTTCTTGAATCCTTATATATGATGATTATCTGATAGTTTCTGAACTCTAGAGATATATTTAGAGCTAAAATTCATTATGGGTATATGTACTTAATGCTTTCGTGTTTGAGCGGCGCGCGAGAGATCCTAGATGCAAGAATACGGATGTTCTCGCAACTTTGCGTTAGAGGTAATCTTGGTTGTGAGTTGATCTCGTAGGTGCTCCAGAAATGGACCCTCGTGATGACATAAACGAGTATCATAGGTTGAGTATAACTAGTTGATAAGTTTAAGTTTGTGAGAAGTAGATTATATGCAATGCTTGATAAATCTTATCTTTCTGAAGAATGAATTCTTTTGTGTTGATATTTACTTTTCTGTTTTTATCCTTTTTACCCATTCAACCCGAGTTGAAAACCATAGAAACTGTTGAATGACATTTTATATCATTCTATGTGGACACGATAATTCCCGGATAAATATTTCCAAAAATTTTGTTGCATGCCGCTATACAGCTTCAACAGGGTGCCACCCAATATTTAGGGTGCAAATTTGGGTAGTGTAAAACTCAAACCTGAAACCACACCCGCTTAGACCTGAATTTACATAAGTGTCCCTAAATATATATAAGTGTAACAAGCTTGATGAAAAGTTTTAGACTTTAATTTAAATTTCAATGTTGATGGAAAATTGTAATGTTGATGTTGGAAAGTTGTAGTAAAATCGATGAAAAAATTGTAATGTTGTTGTTGGAAAGTTGTAGAAAAATTAATGAAAATTTTCAATATTGTTGTTGTATTTTGTGAGTTTTATTTCGGGTTTGAGTGAAAAAACCCAAACTCAACGGGTATGGACATGGATGATATTTTGCCACCCGAATAGCCTTTGAGTTTGGGTTCGGGTTTGGGTGCGAGTTTGGGTAGTGTGAAATCCGCATCTGATCCTATCCTACTCGTTGTCATCCCTACTTTAAATGTCAATATGTCTGTATCACGATTTCACACCATCTCCTTTTACCTAGTTTTGTTTTAAAATATATTTTTTAATTTAGATGTAAGTAATTATTTAAAATTTTAATATATAAAAAAGATAAAATATTTAAAGTTATATTTTAGATTAAAATTATTTAAATTAAATTTTCATTCAAAATATTTTTAAAAAAGATCTTTTTAAATTTTTTGTTGATCAAAATATATAATATTATAAAAATTATATTCACAAAAAAAACGTATTGAGATTCATAATGGTGAAAATTAGAGGAAACAAATAAGTGTAAATATTCTGGAGATTTCTTAATACACCTAGACATCTTTAGCACGCCGCATGAAAATACGATTATGTCTCCGTATTTCAGAGATACATCTTCGAACACACTAAATGCGTACTATTTAGTTTGTTTTCGAACAAGGTCCTAAATTTGTGCCAACTTTTATCCCAAAGATGTATCTTTGTAAAATTTACAAAGATGTATTTCTGGAGTGTCCTGAAGCATAAGCAGAAAAACATAAGCAAAAAGCAGCCTATTGACAAAATAAAATTAACGATATCATAAAATTAACAATACATAAGAGATTTTAACATAAATCAAACACTATATTTCAATATCCAGGCGAACGTTACAACATCTTGATAATATCATCGACCGATCTCGAAACATTTGCATACAGCTCGATCAGAACTTTTGATTTTAAACGGAAAAAAGTATCCCTCATAGCCCTAAATCAGCGACCGTCTTTAGCTTATAGTTGCTGAACTCAATCTTTCATTCTTTGTCAACGAAAGGCAAGTGGTATTCGATCTTCACATTTTTGTAATTGTCGTCGTATGGTAAGAGCTTCTACATTGAACTTTACCTTGAATTAAATGAACTATACCTTGAATTCCAATTTCTTTTGCACCTTTTGATTTGATTAAACATAATAATGAAGTTTTTGAGTAAAAATCTAGATTGATAATCGAAAGATTTTTGAAGGCGGATTTATGGAAAAAATAGATATGAGGTCTGATCATGTATGTGGTTGTTTTTAACAATTGCACATTTGATTTTTCTGAAGATTTATCTCTAGAATAATCTTGCATGCAGAGGTGACGGATTATAAAATTCTCACTTCAAATATTCAAAAATACATCTCTGAATAACTCACTGAAGCGCATCAAAAAATTCATTGCAAACTATTGAACAGAGATTTAGCTTCAAAATAAATTTTATTTGACTATAGGGTGATGATATCTTTGTGCATGCTAGATAATACAAACGGTGCATCCTAAAATATATTTCCAAAAACTTATAGGCATTTTTTATTTTCCATAAAGTTCTTTTCCACCTCATAGGGTGGACTAAAAAATTCCCAATATTTTATGAAAAACAATTATGCATAGCTGTGTGGTACTGTGGTTAGGGGTGTATATGGGTTGGTTGGACCGGGTTTGGCCTAACCTGTTATCCAACCCGTTCAAACTTCAACTGGTTGGGTTTGCAGTCCAACCCGCAATTTCATTATCAAAACCAACCTGAACTGATCTATTTATTTATGGGTTGGATTGGGTTCGTGGATTGTGTTTCAAATTTTAAAAAAAAAAATTTAAAATATTATAACACAATTCAATACATTTATACTCACTTTTAACATACAAAATACGAAATGGATGAAGCACGTCATATAGTATATAATAATATTCATCAACCTGACATAACACTAGATAATAGTATAAAATTCCTCAAGACACATTACTTTTATAAAATAAGTAAGTTGGAAATGATACAAAAAAAAATAAAAGACCATTTAGTATTACAATTACATAAACTCGTTGATTTAGTATTATTATTGGTGGAGAATAATGTTTTTTTTAGAAAAATGATAGTTATTACTGAAATAATAATTTTATATTTTTATTTAAAATAATAATAAAAAATAAAAAAATTACTAATGTAACATCAATGGATGGGATCAACGGGACCGCGAGTTGCAAAACTCAAACCCGATATCCGAACCAAAACTATATGAATTATTGTAGATTGAGTTGGATATATCTGTAAATTAACGGGTTCAAATAATTTATAGATTGACTCGAACTAGGTTATCGGATTCATGGGTCAACCCTCGAACTAGGTTATCGGATTCATGGGTCAACCCGCTTCCATGAACAACCCTATGTGTGGTTAGAAGGGATCTTACAGTATAATGAATAAAAATGTAAAAAGAAGCAATTGTCATTTCAATAAACTAACTATAAACTTCTTTTTTTGACAGCTTAAGTTTGGTTTTGGTCCTAACTTTAAACTATAAACTTAAATACTTATTAGTTACTACCTCCGTCCCAAAATAAGTGTCACATTTACTTTTTAGGTTCATTGAATATTTAATGTATCTAATCTGTATAGAGACCAGATACATTAAATATTCAATGAATCTAAAAAGTAAATGTGACACTTATTTTGGGACAGAGGGAGTATATGCTAATAGTGTAACGATGTTTAGATATTTTAAAAATCAATATATAAAAATGAAAACATTTGTAAAAAAGTCTTACACCACCGATACATTACCTTCTAATCTCTTACATAATAATCAATTATTTATAATCCAAAGTGAGTTGTTATAGGAGCAGAATCCATTAGAGTTGAAGCAAATTTGATAACAGCCAACCCATTTTTATCATTAAAATCAAGTCGAATTGGATAAGTATTTCAGATTTAGCTGTAAATGTATAGGCTTTGAAAATGTAACAAATACAAATGGGAAATAGTAATACAAGATCAAGAGGAAAAAAACCTTTCAAAAAATGGTACAAGGGTGAAAATAGTTTCTCCCCTAGATAATAGACAGTGTAGCCTATTCATGTAAGGATGGAAACGAATTCCCATGAAAGACCCCCTTTCTGTGTCATCATGTCCTCTACTTTTTTCTCTCTTGACAGTGAAGGATACACTCATATGCCAACACAAGTCTTTGGTGGTGCCAAATCAAGCATCCACTGATATTAAACAGAATCTAGAAGACAAAAACAGCAGCTGTAACCAAAACAACAGATCAAAATATGGAATGATGAAATCTTTTTTGCCATTTCCATACATTCCTTATACTTCATACAACAGCTGGGTCTAATTGTATAGTAAAACACAAGTTAACAACAAACAAAATTAGACGCAATAAAAATGGCTATACTGCAAAACCAGGAATTGAAGACGGATCTGCCACCCAACACCCTCTGAGATGAAGATCGTCTTCTCCAGTATGCTGAAAAGCAGGAACCTGATGTGAAAATCTACCAACATCTTCTCTTAATATTTCAATTATACCGGTCTTAGATCGCCGCGTAATGGGAGCCTTGAAAATTGGCTGAGAACCGCTAAAACGCAACAGAATAACAACTTCTATACTCTTGTCACTATCTGCTAATACTTCTACTATATGACATTCACTTCTGCCTCTGTCCTGGTCTGAAGAAGTAAGTTCATAGTTATGGTCCTTGTATAGAGCCCAAATCTCACCTTTTTTAGGGTAAATTTCATATATACTGTTTTCCATGGGTTCAACTTTTAGTTGATGAGAGAATGCTGAGGGAGAGAGAATTTGGGGTTTGGTTTTTTTTATTTTGAAGGAACCACAGGATATTGCTCGCTGGAAACCTTCTGGGGGCGAGCAGGGTTCAAGTTCGGATACATGCAACCTAAAATTAGAGGTGGATTCAATCTTCTTGATTTGAACATAAACAACAGGCATATTATCTCTATCACCGTATATTGCCCATATCTGACCAAACCGAAACATCTCCCTAGATTTTTCCTTATTAAAGTCATAACTTGCTCCCACAACTCCGGATTCTTTTTTCAAGCACGCGTGATCACTTCCCACCGACTGAGAAAACACAGTTTCCTTAATATTATTGTTAGTGTTGGAATGATTATCAGCCAACTTGCTAGTGGCACATTCACCAGCGCCTCTTGCATCATTTTTCTTGCTTAAATCTCTAGGTGACCTTCGAACTGTCGATGTCTCCGCGTGATAATTTCTCTTGTTGGGTTTCTGTGGTGTCTTGAAATTCTTGTTGGTCTGGCTTGCAGCAGCTTCATTTCCTTCCGGTTGACTGTAGTCCCTGTGACTAGTGTTCTTATCGTGTTCTCTGACCATATGTTGACTAGTACTTGTATGACCATTGCCCATATTTTCTGCGTTTGACCACCACTTTCTATTGATAGGTTGAACTCTTTCAAGACCACCACTTTCTCGCAATTTTGCTTTGGGAATACTCTCGTTACACTTTGCCTGATCAACTTTACGCTTGGAGGATTCCTTGCAAGAACTGACTCCATTGTTTAACATTCCATCCTCCATCACATCACCCGGATCGCCAACTTGAACCTGAAAAACACTCTTAGGCAGGCCAGCAGGGTCAAGTTCAAATGATCCTTTTGGAACATCTTTCCTTTCATCACCAGACATCATAAATGAAGGAACTCGGTGTGAAAACCTATACAACTCATTAGGTGGAACATAAAATAATCCAACTCCATTCTGCACAGTTTGCTGAAAGAGACAAAGAAACCCTTTCACTTTGCTCAGATAAGTAACTTTAACACCATCTTTCTCATCAAAATCAGCAAGGACTTCCACAAATTCAAATTGATATTCTGCATTCTTTTCAGGTTTAGAACCCCATCCTATATCCCAATGTCTGAAAATTGCCCAAGTTTCTCCCTTCATGGGATATACCAAATAAGAACCTCTAGCCCTCCCTTTTATACAATGCACCATGTGAGAGAATATATCAATATCTCCAGTTGTCTGAGTACTTCCACGTCTGTACTTACCGCACGCAATAGGCAAATCTGCTTCATGCCATTCTATCTCATCTTTGAGATCTGGATTTGGTTCCAGCCAAGTATATTCCAGTTTGAAAGGGGAGTGAACCTTCTTGATGCGAGCATAGAATCTTGGCATAGAATCAGTATCATCATAAATAGCCCAGTATTGATCAGCAGCAAAACAATCCTTTGCTCTAACCTTATCAAAATCACTGAATTCTGGATCAGGACATAATATAATATCGGGATTGGATGTCTCCTTTCTTTTCGAGTTCGATTGCTCAACTTTCATTTTATTCCTTAAAACTGTTTTTTCAGGTTGGCCATTTGTTTTGTTTCTCGTCTCTCCATTCTGACCAGCCACATCAGCAGTGAAACTAGTTGAACTTGTCTTATTGAACAACCCACCATTTGAAGGCCCATCTCTTCTCTCCACTTTAGTGGTCTTAGAAGATTCATCTTGTCGTGGCCTTTTGGAAGCATTCTCAAACTCACCATCTCTAGCAGTTTCTGTGTATGAAGCGTGCTGCTTTTTCCTGGAAGATTTCTTAGAATGGACTCCTGTGTCAAGTCCAGAAGGATCAACACCATTTTCTTGAACATTGCTATATTTCATGCCATTTCCATCAACTGAATCTGCTGATGCTGACTGCCTTGCTCTCTTACTTCCAACATTTGTTTGGGTCCGTGGGGGCTTGGCCTTAGATGTAGCACGGTTGGAAGTTCCAGCAGCAGCCTTTGTCACACCAGCAGTACCATGGCCATCTTTACTCTTTCGAACCTTAGAAGAGGCCCCTTCTCCAGCCCCATGTTTTGTCGTAGATTCAGGACGAAGGGGCACAAACATGTCCTCCGGTCCTTTACCATAAGGTTTTCCACCATTACTTTGTGATGCTTCTTTTGGTGGCATGTGGTTTGGAATATCTTTATTTCTGTAAAATGATGATGTATGTCCTGACGGTGCAACCGGCGACCCTATATCGCGAGCTTTGAAGAGTTTAAGACATTGTCGACAATGCAAGGTAGCATTTATAATGTTTTTGTAGTACTCGTACTTAGTATTACAATGTTGGCATGATGTCCAAAATGTCTCCTGCTTATTCGAATTCGAATTTTGAGAATGGAACTGTGCATGAAAACTATTATGGTGATGGGATGGAGCCTGAGGTGCTTTAATTCCTGCAAGGCGGCTAATCTTCATGTGATATAAAGAACGCTTTGCTGGGTCACTTAATACTCTGTTAGCTTCCACAATCAACTTGAAAGCAGCCTCTGCCCCAGCGAATTTATTTTTATCAGGATGAAGTTGCAGTGCAAGTTTTCTATACTGTTTCTTTATCGCTGCTTCTTCAGAAAATTTATCAGTTAGAAGAATTCCATACCAGTCCATATCAGACGTAGAGAGTTTGTTCTGTGCAGCACAGTGAACCTCACAAATAGTAATGATCTGAGTGATGTTCTGGGTATCAGGAAACAGTCGCCGAGCTTTCATAGCAAACTTCAGTGCCCCTGCAAAGTCACTAGTCTGCAATCTATTCTCAGCAATTTCTTTTGCCCTCAGAGCCTCATCCTTGTTGCACTCCATGTGTAAGATAAAAGCAAAACTCGATTAATGTAGTTTCCCTCAATCATACAACACACAGACAGGGAAACTTCTGCCTTTCAGACACAGTGCAACATTTCCACCTGATTGACAAAGCCAAAAAAAAATCAATGAACCATTAAACAAGAATGTCGTGAATTGCTTGCAAAAACAAAACAAAGTGAGTGCTGGCAACATCAGTTTTAGCTGAAACTTAGGCTTCGAAAGTAAGTTTCTAATAAGACTTATTACATGCTTGCGTCGACATATGCTTCAACCCAAAGTCTCATTCAAATACCAACAGATGTGCTTTTATGTGAAAATCATGTTTTTCTCTAAAATAAAGTTTGGTTGTAGAATCCCATTGAAGTCACAGATTATCCCATACTTTTGCTTACAGCTTGAATTTTCAATTAAATTTTTTTATCATCAATTAAGGTATCTAAACATAAACTGCATCAATTCAAAACTCACTAAAACCAATTTAACAAAACCATGATCATCAATAAATAAACCTGCTAAGGTATCTAAACAAATATAAGTATGAAATTAAATCAATAATGATTAATCTCACTAGCTTATATCTTTTCTTGAGATGCAATTTCAAATAGCATTTGAGAATATAGCTTATAAGCCTAAAAAAATTTCATTTTTAACCTTGTTCATTATAAAATAACAGAAAAAAGTAACTGCATGCGTTATCACTTGCTGATTATTCTCCGATTGTATGAGCATGCATATTTAACTGCCCACGTGTTTCTAGAAAAAAAGCAACTGCATGCGTTTTCACTTGCCTATTATTCTCCGATTGTATGAGCATGCATACTTAACCACCCACGTGTTTCTAGAAAAAAGCAACTGCATGTGTTATCACTTGCCCATTATTCTACGATTGTATGACCATGCATATATGCTTTCAATTATTAATGAAATTTTGTATGGATGCGTCTTGATTTCTATTGACTATTTAATTTTAATTAAAATATACAATAATGAACTTAAACAAGTTTAGTTAGACAAAAAATTCTCAATCGAATTCATATAATTTACAAAATATTGAACAAGAAAAATTATAAAGACGTAAAAATTAACAAAACCTGTACTTTCATGTCATTTATATTTATCACCCATTTCAACAACTGAAGTTGCCAATCACTTTTAGGGTGTGTTTAGATTGACGGTGAACAGAATTGATTTTGGCAGAATTGAGTTTAGTAGAATTGATTTTAAGAGAATTGAGTTTAGTAGATTTGATTTATGTTTGGATACATTTATGTAAAAGTGAGTGAACAATAAATTTCAGTGTAAAAATCACCCAGAATCAATTCTGAAGGTAGAAATTACAAATTCTATCTTCAAGTAGAATCAATTATGAAAGCATAATCAATTCTACTTTTGATGAAACAAACACTTACACTTCAAAATCACCCAGAATCATTTCTACAACTCTAGAATTGATTATGGGTTTTCCAAAAGCCAATCCAAACATGCCATTAGTTTCAATCAAACAACTATTCAACTATCAATTAGCTTATCGTATACATAAGTTTTACCAAATAGAACCTTATTCTAAAGTGCTTAGAAGAAAGACAACAACTTTACCAAAAATGCAATAAAAACATGAGACAAATTGAAAAGAGAACAAAACCCAAAAAAAAAAAAAAAAACATTTTCTCCCCATACTGCAAATTAAAAATCCACATTTTTCTCAAAACTGCAAAAGTAGATCTAAACATGCAATAAACAAGAAACCTAAAAATGTCGTTGATTTCATTTCAGCTCAAGTAACGAAAAAAAAACTACTGCCACATGAATAATTGAAATTATGACCGTAAAGTTAGGTCAAAACATGAGAGCATAATCTAAACCCTAATTTTCAGTGGATTTCACAATAAAAATTGAAACGAAAACAAGATCAATCAAGAACCCTAAAAATTCGATCTGAGAAATGAACAAGTACAGAAAGTGATGAATTCGGAAATGATGGAACTTACCTGCAACGCGGCTGCGAAGATTTTGGTACTTGCGTGATTTTGGTGTTTGTTTATTTAATATTTATTTGAGTGATTTTGAACTGGTTTGTTTATTTATTTATATTTATTTATATTTTTAATTAATTATTGTGTTAGATAATGAATGAACCTCTTAAGCGGGAAGTGTAAAAATAAGGGTTAGGTTCAAAGGAAGAAACTCATTATATTCTCTCAATGATCTCTCTTTTTTTTCAATGTGTAAAACTTTTAGATGATTTGTAGAAAAAATAAGTTTCACTTGTTTTTAACTTACAAGTTAAACTAAAAAAATCAATTTTAGTTCTTTAACTATTTCAAGAAAAAAGTTTAAGGATGGAATAATGTTTCGTTTAAATATTTAATTGATGTGATATTTTTATTTTCGAAATATACATATCTTAGTTGCTATTTTATCTATTAAAACTCAATTGTACGAAATTTTTAAATTGTTACTAACACTTTTGAAATAAGAAATGATTTTTAAGCAACATTCATTTTTTTTCCATTTTGGGAGTAGGCCACCTCAAAATACATTTGAATGTATCATGTGTATCGGATGATTTTAAAAAATACAATATTTTGTTTAAGTTTATTTGAAATTCGGATGTCATATATCATAGACATCGTCGGAGTGGACGACATTTAACAAAAGATCCTGAAACTTGGTCAGATCACTTTGTGGAAACAATCGAAGAGTTCACCAAATTGAGCGACATTGAAAAATAATCAAATAAGAAAAAGGTTAAAGAAGGAACCACCA
Organism: Vicia villosa; assembly: GCF_029867415.1. Taxonomy (NCBI): domain Eukaryota; kingdom Viridiplantae; phylum Streptophyta; class Magnoliopsida; order Fabales; family Fabaceae; genus Vicia; species Vicia villosa. The sequence goes on from NC_081185.1 coordinate 154,348,199, forward strand.
ATAAATATAGATTTAGATAATGACAGATGTGTTGATACATTTTAGTTATTATCCACCAATGTAACTATTTTTTTATGTAATATTGTTAATGATGTAATCTCGATACAATTTGAGATATATGTAATGTCTATTCTACTTTAATTTTATAGAATTTGGGAATACTTTTTAGTCACTTTTTATGTTTCAAAATTTTGGCTTGTATATTATGTCCTATATGAACGATGCTCTGGGTGAGTCCGAATATGTACACCCTCCGTTTTAATTGCAAAAAAAAATAGGAGATTTTATGGATGTGCACCTCTGAAAAAAATCTTATTTTGTACAAAATATAGCGTTGTCGGATATGCATATTTGAAATATGCCCTGATGAAAGTATATTGTTTCTAACCTTCAAATTGATCTAAAACTTGTACAAATAAGGGGCCTCTCTTTACAAAAACACAACAAACTAGAATGAATACATATCCCCATCTTGCTTTTGTGTATTTCAATGATGCAAAACCCCTACTTCAATTTAGGGTCTCCGAGGACATACCTCTCATTGATTTAAAATTCAAACTGAATACTCTCCTGCAATATCCAAAAAACCGCAATATCCAAAAAACCAAAATGTTGTCTAACTCGGGCATCGTTCACCCTCGATTAATGATGAAGGGAAAATACGGTTCACCAAGTTTGAATTGAAGACGGATGGAGATTTAAATATTATATGGAGTACATTTTATTGTTACTCAACAAAAGGTCTGATTGAAGTGGATGCGACAATTGTTAGATCGACCGAAGATACTCTAAGGATGTTGAAATGAAAAGTAATGTTAAATTTATGTTAACAATTATCTATGTAATGTTAAGTATTTTGATGTTAATTTATATTGTTTTTCAACATTATCCCATTGTTTTTTGTTGTTTCTGATTTGACCTAACAAAACATATTTTAGGGATGCAACTCCAAAAAACTCACTAACAAAACATATTTTAGGGATCCATCTCAAAAAAAAACTCACTGGCTTTTAATAAAATGCATCTTCAAACTCACCCATAAGTGAGATAAGTACTCCCCTAAGTTTTTTTCTTTAAAACTTAAAAGGTTTGCTATTGAATAAATATTAGAATAAATATCAGATAAAGTTCCTAATGAAATATTTCCATTTTCCAATATTATAAATTTAAACCCATCCTTTTAGTATAAAGAAACCTGGTCGAGCCAATTTGTGATCTAGTAAGGAAAATAAAAGTTTTCAAATATAATGGTAGCATTCATTCCATATAAGTGGGTTAACATTACAATGACTGAAATCCCCACCCTCTTTCCACCGTGTGCCAAAGTATGTGAATGAAGCACAATGCTATCCTAATCTCCATCAAATCTGCATACATAAGAACCAAGACCTCGTTTATCAAAACACTTCCTCAAGAACTCTTCCTATACAACCAAGTCAATAGTACTTGATAGTTTAAACATTATAAAGAAACATTCCCCCACTCCAGCAAATTTGGGGTAAAGAGCACAGTCACAGACATCAAGCGATTGTTCTGAACAATGTTAATGCTACCCTTGCAGCAGTAGTACAAATTTATCAAGCTTTTATTCGGACCACAAATGAACCTGCTCAATGATAAAAAGAAGATTGATCAGAGAAAGACGTGCAAACAATTGAACAAGAGGAATTTTCATGTATTGGTTGACAACTTCATATCAAAGAGAAAGATGCTTAGAACTATATTTGATGCAAAATGAAAGATTTCGCTTGATGCAATGATAAGTTGATAACAGTCTGTCATAAATAATGAGGGCAAAACACATTTAACGACAATGTAATGTCAATGACAACAACAACGTGCATTCCAGATACAGACTGCAATGTGAATAATATTACTAGTCCAAGAGGCATAGGCCCATACATGAATAATGAGATGGTTTATTATATACAAACATGGAAAGCATAGACCAACTAATAAATTTCTATACCCTCTTAGGAGGGAAAACGGGGGAAATTGTTTGAATTGTTAAATTAACAAACAAATGTTAGAATTAAATTTTTTCTAAAATAATTCTATTCCATAATGGAAAGAAACATAGATCACAAATAATTGGAGAGCTAACTAAGTGACATGATTATCATGGATTAGAATTTTAATAAGCTAAAACATTACCCTCCAAAAAAAAAAATCAGGTTTATTTATAGTGGGAGGGTAAGAAAGGGAGCTGTTTCCGAGCACATAGACAGTCTTGTGAGCCTCTAAGGTCTCCACTTATAGGGCTAAGGCTGATTACATCTATTTCATACCATATCCCACAAGAGTGGATGCCTTTATGCACTAGGCTGTCATTTCATGGTGAAGAGCTGAGTGATACACATCTATTTGCAAAAGCATACAGTTTTGGGCATAATTAAAATACAGACATACAACTTCACCCAACATAAATTTGATCAAGAAAACTGTATCACAAATCTGACAACGGAACTTTAAAAAAGTAATGATGCTCTCACACTCTTGAACTTCTCACTGTAGGCCATTGACTGTGAACTAGTCAAGAACCTATTTAAAGTTTTCCAAACAAATCGAATTATTCACATGCAATTATGCATCCGGAAAACATGAAAAATGGAACGGAACTTTTATCTACCTTTAAGTAACCTTTCTTATCTCCGCATGTGTCTAAAAGAGAGAGGGAGGAGGGAGATACTTACATGCTGGAAGGCTTGATATGTCTGCAGAAACTGCACATGGAATTCCCAAATTGGAAAGAGCTCCTCTAATGATCCCGCATGGGAAATACAGATGCATGCTCATAGCCTGTGCTGCCTTACTTTCAGCTGTCGGTGCAGAATAATCCTCAACTGAACTAACATTATCAGCAGATGGATCAACCGACATCCGTGCGAGCCACGGAAATTTATTATCTTGCAATACAAATGTACCCTGCAACATAACCAAATAAAACAACCATCAAAACCAAATAAAATAAAATAAATCTATAAATTCAATCCACTCAGTATTCATCTTTGAACTCACCCTATGGTTAGTTTTCAAGTTGTCAATCTGCTTCTTAAATACCTCAGACCAAAAATCCTTGCAAATAAACTTGATTGCTTCCAAATGATCGCCAAACCGAGGCCGCTCCATCGTATATCTGAATCACACACATCACATTCCAATCATTTACAATTACAATTACAATTTCATAATAATTCACTTCAGAGAATCAGAGATCCAAAATAACGTACAATTAGATACAAAAACACTTCACCAGTATATCTGAATCACGCACATCAAATTTTAATCAATTCATTCCATTTTCATGACAATTCACTTCAGGGATCCATAATCCATAATAACATATCAAGAAATAGACTAATCCTATTTAGGTTAAGATTGATTATAATTACTAAAACTAAGTATGATCAATGTTACTAGATCTCGACGATGAAAGTGATTAGAGAGAATTAGGGTTTAGAACAACCTTTCGGAGAGCTGTTGACCGACCTGATAACCGATGGCTTCGATCCTGCGAGCAGCGAGTTCAGGTTTGTTGGCGTAGAATCGATTGCAATAGCACGCAACCATTTCTGTCATCAAGCTATCGACGCAACTCTCTGAAACTTCCCTCACCATTTTCGCTCTTTTTCTATATCTTTCTCTCTCGCTCTGAAGCTATGGAGGAAATGGAAGAAACTGAATCAGCTTGTTTGCAGTATGATTGATTTTGAATCTGATTAGATTTCGTTGCTCATCGTCATGCTTCAGTTACCTCTCTCAGATCCACGCATGCTACCAAACTGCAATAACAGGCCGAGTTTATTTATGAACCGGGCTTAGACTTGAAATATAAGAAGTGTCTATTACCACTCTTTATTTTACTAATACACCTTCTTTACGTGTTTGGTTTCTTTATATATATATATATATATATATATATATATATATATATATATATATATATATATATATATATATATATATATATATATATATATATATATATATATATATATATATATATATATATATATATATAAAATAATTTAGACAAATGAGGGAATGGTGAGATAATTTTTTTAATAATCAAGTATTGAAAAAAAAATACACAAATAACTACGTTTTGGAGAAAATTACGCAAATAACCATGTTTCAGAAAAAGTTATAAAGGAGGCGCCAAATAAAATGGCTCCTCCTCTTAAAGTATAAGGGATGCGCCAAATGGGATGACTCCTCCATGCATGACTTTTTGACTTAGCCAAATGAGATGGTGCCACCTTATACAATTATAAAGGAGGCGCCAATTAGTTCGACTCCTACATGCATTTGTGTCTTCTATAATAATGACACTATTCTTTATAATTCTGTCGTTTATTTCCTTTCCTTTCTAATTTCTTCTTCTATGTTCTTTTATGCTTTATCTTTGTTCAACTTAATATAAATTGTTTTTTAAATAGGAAATTTTAAAATATTTTCAATTTTCAATTTTTTACAATTCACTCTTTCTTGTATTTGGAGTCATTTGGTAAACTAAAATCCTTATTATGCTCCATAACGCAATTAAAGTCCATTAATAATACTCAACGCAAGTACAAAATTCAATCTTAAATCCATATATAACATCATTGTAGGCCTCGTGCTTGAGGGACTGTGAACAACTATGTTTTTTTTAAACCATTGCACTCTTATAGACCTCATGCTTGAGGAATTGTAGACTGTTTTGTTTTTCCTTAAACCACTTCACTCTTACATGCTTCGTGTTTGAAGGATTGTACGCTATTATGTTTTTCGTTAAACCACTTCGTCGTTACAAGTCTAAAGGAATTGATGTTATAATTCAAGCCCATTTTGATATTATTTAGTGAGACTGATTGAAAAAATAGCAAGTGTACTATTTTGCTTCTATAGTTTAAAAAAGGGGTTTATACCCAGTATCGAACTCGAGGACTGCGTAGGAAATACAAGTTTTAAAATTATTCAATTGAACAAAATATCATGGGGTTTGTTTGTTTGTTGAGAAATTATCTAAATTATAACAAATTAAAGCCAGAGTAAAATAAAAGTTCTTGACTGTATGAGAAAGCATGCTAGGTTAGGTGTTTAAATCGCCTAGCAATGAACTCGATTCCCCAATTTATGAAATATAGTTAGAATGGTTTACTACCGAATCTCAAGAATTGTTTTCATTAATTCCTTAACTGAAAACCTTTGGTGATTATCTCTAATCCTAATTCCTTAGCCAATAAAGATAACATCAAGCAATCTACCGCAATTTATCAAGACTTAGACGGTTACTACAGTTTAATTCTCATTCCTAACCAATTTCACCGTAATATTATTGTGCAAAATACGTTGAGTGGTTTGTCCAACCTAAACCTCAACCGTAAATCCGAAAACTATATGTTCGATAGAAAATGCATTAAAAACTTTGCACAATAAAGATAAACTCATTAAAACTTCAATAACATAAATTGATAGAAATAAGGTTCATAACAATGACAATTCAGGGACACCCCCTAGCATTGGGGGGTTTAGCTACTCATAGTATTCATAAAATTCAAAGAATTTAGTAAAGAAGTGTTAGACATTACAATAAATCCGGTCTTCTTTAATCTTCAATTGCACTTTGCCCTTGAAGATCTTCGTTCTCCGAATTCGTTGTTCTTCTTTCTCTCCGTCAAAATTCTTCAATATGATCCAAGATACCAAGACTTCTTTCAATCTAGATCTAAATAGTATTAGGTTACTTTCCTTTCATGCGAAAATTCTAAAAAGCCCTTAATGACACTTGAATTAGTGAAACAAAGCAAAACAATAAAATCTGGCCGCTCCAGCTGACACGGCTGTGTCCCTTGACACGGGCACCCGTGTCAGCTTCTGCCCTCTCCTAAAAAAGCCTCTTTTTAATGTTGCTAGCTGACACGGGCGCCCGTGTCAACTTTCACTGCGTGGTTTCTCGCTTCGTTTTCTTCCGTTCTTGTGCCATTTTCTCGGCGATCCTTCTTTGCACCTGAAATCACCAAAAACTACCAACACAAGCAATCAAAAGCGTTTAATTCTACCGAAAACTAAAAATAACAACTACTTCAACAATTGAAATAAATGAATCAAAACAAAGAAAAGATAAACCAAAGTGTTACCGAAATGACCGCTTTTTTACCAGATAATTGGTGAAATATACGTACAATTGGTGACCGATCAGAGACCATGACCCAAGTTACCACATTAACCTTGAGCTCACCATGTCGTCCGACATGATAGGAAATAATCTACCCTAGACGAAATGAACATTTTTAAGTTTTTGATTGGCTAAACTCACGTCTCATATATCAAAGGAATAAGTCATTCGCCACACTGAACGAAAATAAAAGTTAAACTCAATGTAGACATACTTAAAAAGAAGAAAAAAGAACAACATCTCTCATAATTCATATATCACAAACTCTCTTTAAATAAAAACCCTTAAAAGACCTTTGTCTTAACATATCATAGACATTTCAGTTCTCAACTATTTAATTCCGATAAGTATACTGTAATTCCTAAATCATATAAAACTTGTTGATTTAATCTTTACTTTTAATATGTCGAGACTATATTAATGGATTCATATACTTTAACGAGTAGATCGTCAATATGAACTTACCCAATAGAAAAAAGAAAAAAAACAATTTGTGCCAATGAATGGCTGTATTAATTACATAAAGTTCGGAGACTGTTACAAAATGGAAACATTCCACGTCACATCTCCCATCCAATTATGTTCTGTCCATGAACGAATCCTCCGTCTTCCCAAACAGAAACATCCACCACTCCAATCTCCGTCTCACCATTACCATTTCACTTTCTTACACCATCTCATTTCTCAGGTAACTGTTATTTTAATCATAACCTAACAAGGTCAATCAATATTATCACCATGCAAACGCGATCACATTTTTTAACATTTTTTATATATTCCTATTTATATTTATTTCTGTTACGTAGATGGATCGCCGGAGAATGTACGACAGGCAGCAAAGTTCAACGGGGACGCCGACATCGCCGTCTTCGCCGGTGATAATGTCGCCGATACACCGTCATACACGTACGGGCTCCACCGGCGGTGTTGCCATGTCGAAGAGAGCACAAAATACCTCCACAAAAGCTGCCGCTCAGAGACTTGCACATGTTATGTCGCATCAACCGATCGGCGAAGAGGAAGAAGAAGACGACGACATTGCTCTTGATTACACTTCAATCAGTGGCACCGGAGGTATTGGACTTGCCGGTAGAAGACCCGCGGTTCGACCTCGTTCTCCCATGGTAATTAACTAACTAACTATCATTGCTTCTTTCTTTTCTTTCTATGAAGCACAGAAGTCTAAAAACAACCCCGACACACACTACTACGGAGACACGGTTAATAATTTGAAAAAATAAATAAATTAAATGAAATCACAAGTGTTAGTGCAAGTCTAGATACGCCTTTTTCTAGAAATGTCGGTGCTACGTAGCTTTCTCTCCTATTCACATTGATGTTGTTATTTATTGAATGTTGTTCTTTGAATATTAGACAAAGAGTACTCAAGATCAACCTCCACCACGAGCAAGATCGCCAATGGTAATTTTTGCTTCACAATGTTTGAATTGTTATTTGGATCACAATGTTTTGTAAATTGTGTGAAAAGTTGAAATCTCATTTTTTAGTAATTGTTTGGATTAGACAGTTCGTTCTTCTCCGGAACAACCTCCATCTGCAAGATCGCGGTCACCAATGGTATGACTTGTTTTTTATCATACATTAAGATGAAAGACACAAGTTACCTTAATTGGTAGCTGATTTCTTATTTCCCTTTCATAACTTAGTAGTAGCATACAATAAGATGAACAAATTTTCTTTGTAGTACTCTTTTACTTTTTTTCTCGGAAATATAGAAGTAGAACTCAAATATAAAAAAATTGCAACAACATTTAATATAGTAAGTTTGATAAATACTCCTTCAAACATAGAAATTACTTACTCTACTCGTACTTTATTTATAAACAAATGTCACAAAATCTAAACATATTCATGTCTTTATTTTAAAACTATTTCTAAATTAATCACTTAATATTTGAAAATTTGAAACCAGTCATTTCGCTCGTCTCAAGATCAACCACCGTCTGCAAGATCACGTTCTCCAGCACCACCGCCAGTTCGCTCCGTTCAAGACCAATCCCAATCTTTACGAACCATATCAAGCGTCCGATCATCATTCTCCGGCGCTGACCAAACTCCGCCACGTATCGCCATACACAATGCCAACCAGGGGGACCAACAACCACCCTCCGCCCGTTCAACGGGGAATCGAGCTCTCGATATGTCTCCTTCCGCACGCAGTTTAGCTTTTTCCAGGTCATCACAATCAAGTAATGTGAGCAATGATCAACCGCCTTCTGCTCGAGCGAACGCAGGGCGGCCTAGTGGACTTTCTAAGGTGGTTCCATTGGTTCCGGCGAGTGTGCCTATCACGCTCAGACCGGCGGCTTCGCTTGGTATTCATCCCTCGGAGTCTCTTCCGGATATTACTAAAAGAGATAGAAGGTATCATAAAGAAAATGTTGTTTTTGTTTGGTCTGTGATTTTTATGCTTATTTGTAATGCCATGCATATCTGATGATGAACATGTAGATTGTCACTTGATTTGGGCAGTATGAAAGTAAGAGAGAATGTCAATCAGCTGCCACGTCAAACTACTGAGCTTGAGGATGAGGTATGGTGAATGAAATTAATAAAATCTTAGAAGTTATTAGATTTAAATATGATTTTAGTTTTCAAAATTGTAGTGTTTCATAGTTTTAAGTCCGTGTACAATCATTTTTGTTTGGATTCGGTCGTTGCAACTTCAAAAACAATTGCTTTTAGTTCTTATCATCGGTTCATCGAGTCCTTATCGTCGGTTCATCTTGGACTGCCTTGTTCATATGTGACTGTTATCTCTTTTTAGGAATCTACTAATGAGATGTAAATTTCAATGCAGCTTGATATGCTACAAGAAGAAAGGGACAATTTACACGAAAAGGTGATAGATAAATTTGTTATCTTTATAGATACTATGTTTTTTTCAAGATTTTAGCTGTGATGCTTATAATTGTAACATGACAATGTAGAAGAGTGAAACGAATCTCGTATAATTTATGTTGAAACATTGTTGATTATAACATTAATTTTTTTTTCTTCATTCTTAGAAGTGATTATGTTTTGCATACACACTTTTTGAGCATGCCATATTGACATGTGTATCCTCCCTCCCTCAGCTTCGACTTGCAGAGGAGAGATGCGAGGAAGCTGAATCGAGAGTTAGGCAACTAGAGCAACAGGTAATACATTTCAGGGAGCACCTAATATTGCTACATCATATAATGAATTTGATATTTTATACATCGCCAAATATATTGAATTAAATTAAATACTTTCTTAATAAAAACAGTGCATTGAATTTATGAGTTTAACAAAACAGTATCATGCATTTCGTTATACATGAACATTAAGCACCAATTATCCCAACTTTCTCTGCATTTTGTTTCCAGGTAGCTAATCTTGGAGAAGGGGTAACTTTGGAGGCTCGCCTATTAAGCAGGCAAGTTTAGCACCAATTATCTCATAAGTTCAGTTTTCCTGAACTTTTTTCTCTTTCCTAACATGTATTGTACTTTTTATTTTTCAGGAAGGAGGCAGCACTGCAACAAAGAGAGGTTTGTGCACTTTTCCTTTCACTAATGCTCTCCTATTCTTTATGCATTCACCGTAATATAACCAACCATTAGGAGGAAGAGTGGCTGACATCATTTTCCTTTTCAGGCTGCTCTGAGAAATGCTTCAAAACATGGAGGTTTTCATGGCAATACAACACTAGATGCTGAGGTATCCAGCATTTTACCTTGTACGTTCTATGGTTTTGTTTCAATTTCTTCTGCCAATTTCGATGCAAAGAAATATTATGCTCATAAATCAAATGTAATATATCATTTTTTTTAATTAGACTGCTATGGAGGAAACAACATCTGCATTGGAGAAGCTTCGACTTATGACTCAACGAATGATACTCACACCAGAAGAAATGGTTGGATTTAATGATGATAATAACAATACAATGTATTCATTTTAACATTCTTCATTAGTTATGCGATTTTCCTTTGTCTCTCAGGAAGAGGTTGTTTTGAAGAGGTGTTGGCTAGCTCGGTATTGGAATTTATGCCTTCAACATGGTAAGGTCATTTGATTAGTTTTTAAAATATAACAACATGAATTCTATGATTTTCTTTGCTTAGTTAAAAAAAATGAATTATCTGCATATAATTCACATATTTTTGATAATCTCAAGTGTAACTTATTTGATTTTCCTAGATTTAATACTACATGAATAATGCTAGCAACACACTGTTGAACATATCAACACGCTTTTCTCTTGATCAAAATTTAGATAAAATCACCTAAAAAATGTGATACTACTTTGAATTTTAACAAATAGAAAAAAAAATTGTGTAATGGCAGTGAACAATAAAAGGGGAAATTTTCATGTTCCATTTAATGTTAATGGCAATGAGATATATGGCAGGTATTCATGCCGAGATTGCTGAAACGAAATGCAAGTACTGGTCTACCTTTGCTGGTAATCCTGTTGATGTCGTATTGGCTGCAGGAGAGAAAGCTAAAGAGGAAACAGGTCATGTTTATATACTACGCTGGAAAATTTTCTGTAGTCTTGATATAGTTAATCCGTTCTAGTTTATATGTTTTTTTTATTAATCGGTTTTCTGAATTTTGTTTTAATTTATTTATCAATTTATGAATAAGTATAATTTGGACTGATATTAACTTTTCTCAATTTATGCACCACGCCACAGACCTTGATTTAGATGATACAGAAGATCAACGTGACCTGAATGAACTTTCTGGAGAGGGAAATATCGAGAACATGCTTTTTGTTGAGCAAGGTTTGCGGGAATTGGCTTCTCTAAAGGTGTTTGTTAAATATCTTTATTTTAAAATGTGCACACATTTCCTTTACTACTCTAATATTATTATGCGCTAGTTAAGTTAAATAGATGGCGGTTATATTAAGTTTCTGATTAAGCTGTATATAAACTTAAGAGATAAACACTACTATAATCAGTTTTTCATTTTAGATTAAATGAGACCAATGAGCCTTGTGCAGTCTTTTGATTTATTCAATGGCAATTGATAGTTATCAAAGAGAACAATGGGGGTTTCTTATGGCTGCATTTCTTCTTTGTAATTGTTTTGAAGGTAGAAGAAGCATTGGCAGTTGCATTGGCTCAACATAGGCGACCGAGTTTACTGAAAGCTGGTTTTTCAGGTGCAAAGTTCTATAATGCATATAAGTTAAATTTTTATCTGCCAACGTAGTTGTCATCTCATACTTAGCGAGTTATGTTCTGTCAAATATTTCTATATGTATGGGGTCTGACTCTTGATATTTTGGATATAGATGACTTAAAGCTACCGCTTGAAGGGCAGTGTGACGCGTTTCGTAAGTTTTCCATGTCACCCTTTGCATTTGCATACAAATGACCTTGTGTATGGTCCTAACAGCTCTCATGTCTGTAACTTGATTCACATTTACGCTGCTGTGGGATCTGAACTAGCATTAGAAAAGTGATATTAACATGTTATAACTCTTTAAAAAACAAATTTTTACTTTCAGAATTGAGCAAGGAGGAGGCTGAAGATGTATCTTTTAAGCAGGTACGTGCAAACAATGAAATTCTCCGCATTTCATTACAGTGCTCATCAGTAACGTCCTATTTTTAAATGTTTAGGCTTGGCTTACTTATATTTGGAGAAGAGCAAAACGACACGAAATAGAACCTGAAATCGCAGATGAACGTTTGCAGTATTGGATCAGTCATAACTCTAAGACCCCTTCCTCACAAGATGCAGTTGATGGTACACAGTAAATTCCATTCTTCCTATCCCTTGTAATTACATTGCAACTTACAAGTCTGAAGAACTATTACAAAATAGGTTACAGTAACAGTAACATAATTTGGATTGCAGTAACTTGCTTAATAAGTAAAAACTAAATCTGTAAGATTTGCTATTCTAACATATCCTTTTGGCAGTTGAACGCGGACTTGCAGAGATAAGGAAATTGGGAATTGAAGCACAGTTGTGGGATGAATCTCGCAGAGAATTGGAACAGGATATTGACAATTCCAAAGTGCCAAGTCGATCTGACTTTTGATGATAGACAGCTAAAGTAGGTTTTTTATTTTCAATTTCTTGCTGTCCAAGTTGTCCCTCACATTGAGTTGGATGAATATGCAATACTTTCAGTGTATTATATTTAGTAGAAACAATGTTCTCTGTTGTTATGATAATATAAAAAAGTGTGTTAATAATAGATTCGATTCATATTTTATTTTATTTTATATAATGGACCATGGCTGATAAGATGGTTTAAACATGTTTTCTGACTCTACAAGTATAGTGAAATGTTCTTTCCAACCCTTAGATGTGCCTCCCACATCCTTGAAAATCTAAAAAGACTTTCATGTGTTTGAAGATGCATCTCCGCACGCACCTAAAATCACAGCAGCAAAGGTGTTGCAAGTGAGACACCCATATTTTGCCTAAAGAAAATGTCTAAAAATACATTAAACATGACACTTTACGGAGATGCATCTCCAGAGGAATCTTAAGATGCATTTCCAGACATTTTTTAAAGCAAAATAAAGAACGTCTCACTTATAACGCACGTCTTAGTGTGATTTTAAGTGCGTTCGAATATGCATCTCCAGACGCAAGGGGTGTTTGAGACTTTTTACGGTGGAATGAGATAACATATAAGGGTGGAAAGCGCAACCTTCCAAATGTAATACATTTTGGTTACATTTTAGTCAAGATTGCTAGCTGGCTCTTAGGATGGAACGATTTTACAATCAACGTCCATGGTTTCATGCGCAATGCAGTCAATATCCCTAGAGGTTCATGGCGTGGTCGAGCTTGCGAGTTTGAGCTAGGATTGTAGGATCCCTCGTGTTGGGTCAATTGTTTTGCAATAGGCCTTGCTTAAACGGGTTGGATATTGTCAAATATCTCAAGTTTGTCTCACTCTCTCACGAGAATTTGACCTGGCACCCACAAATAATTGGGGAGGACTCTCTTCCCCCCATGGGGTGCTTCCCCATCATGGTAAAAAGTCACAAATGTCCCTAGAATCTGGATATGCATATCCGAATGTATCATTTTTACACACTCATTAGTGCATATAGGTGAATCACTTTTATTTTGCCAGAATTTAGTTCAGAGATGCATCTCTGTATCAATATTAGGGAGAGTCTGAAGATGCATATCCGAAATATTTTTTATTAGCTCAAAATAAAAACAACCAAAAACAATGACAACATGTTAGAAAAACAACACAAATTAACATCAAAATACTTAACGTTACATAGATAATCGATTAACATAAATTTAACATTACACTTCATTACAAACGAGTGGTTTCAGGATGTTGCAATATTTTTATAATATCTTTGGTTGATCTTGCAATCGTCGCATCCACTTCAATCGGACCCTTTGATAAGTAACAGTAAAATATACTCTACATTACCTTTAAATCTTCATCCCTCTTCAGTTCGAAGGTGAGCGATACTCAAGCTTGAAAACTCTTCGATTTTCTGGATATCACAGTAGAGTATTCAATTTGGGTTTTAGATTGACAAAATTTATGTCTTCAGAGACCCTAAATTGAAATGGGGACTTTGTGTCAATGAAATAAACAAATATAAAATAGAGATTTGTATTCATTCTGATGTGTTGTGTTTTAATAAACAACATGGGAATTGGAGACCCCCTATTTATACAAGTTTTAGATCCATTTAGACCTTAGAAACAATATCATGTCATCAGAACATATTTTAGATAGACATATATGGATGACCATTAGTTTTGGAATGTCTGTATGCAACTTGTCAAAAACACAACTAGGCATCTTCAATTGTTGAAATAGTGATTAAGTATGCAATTCATTATATGCTAAGACATTGAAATTCAGCCTTATAGAAATGCATAATTCCAAAAACCATTGAGCAGTGTTTGTCACCAACATAGTGATACCTAACTTGAATGAATGATGAATTGCACAAATAGCTACTATTTAAATAGTGAAGAAGAAGTAACTCAAAAGGGACAATGAGTATCCTCCAACAAAAAGCTAAAAAAAGCTATATCCTTAACTCTCCCTTTGACATACGAATACTTTCTAAGTACACCCTCCCTAAAGAACCCTACCTTTTCCAAAACCCTCTGTGAAGCTTGATTCTCCATATCAACAAAAGCTTGCAACCTTACCAAACAAGGAATATCCTTGAAAACTTGTGACACAGCAACCTTAACAGCTTTGGTGCAAATCCCTTGACCCCAGTAGTTTGCAGCTACAGCATAGCCTATCTCAGCCCTACACCTGTCATCATCATGACCATGGTCACCAGATCCACCTGGAGAAATGGATATGAATCCAATAGTTTTATCGTCAATGCATATGGAACGTGTCCAATGGTGAGGAATGCATACATCTTGGATATAGTTTAAAGCTTGTTCCCTTGAAACAAAAGATTTCCTTCTAGTGAAGTTTGTTACTCTATCATCGCCTGTTACCAACATGAAACCGTCCACGTCGCTTAACTTGAATGGCCGCAGAGTGATTCTTGACAAAAAATCCACTGCCATAGCTATACTATAGTACAAAGAGAATAATGTTTTAATCAAATGAGTTGTTAGAGATGGAAGGATTAGCTAGTATATATTATCTGTTTATATTTTACAATGAATATAAAAGGGAGCAAGAGACAAAGGAATAAAACAAACAATAATTGCACTTGCACCCATTTTGTTGTATGACACCCCATCACTAAATTATTAGTATTATTATTGTTAATTTATTTTTGGCTTAATTATAGTTTTGGTCCTCCTATTATTCTTTTTTTTTGAGTTTTGGTCCCCCTATTTTAAAATTCGGAATTTTAGTCCCTATATTTTAGTTTTTTGAGGATTTTGGTCCCCTGCAAATTCGAAGGCAATTTTAAATGAAATGATGCTCACATTAATGACATGCCAATGTCAATTCAGCAGTGATATGTTAAAAAAAACTATTTTTATTTAAGATTTATGTTAAACATGTCAATGTGTCATCAATGTGAGGTTTATTTCATTAAAAATTGCCTTCGGATTTGCAAGGGGACCAAAATCCTCTAAAAACTAAAATAGAGGGATTAAAATTCCGGATTTTAAACTAGGGGAACCAAAACTCAAAAAAAAAAAGAATAATAGGGGGACCAAAACTGCAATTAAGCCTTTATTTTTCTATTCTTTTTACATCAATATTATTAATATTGGTACGTATCGTTAGTGCCATGGAATATATATATATATATATATATATATATATATATATATATATATATATATATATATATATATATATATATATATATATATATATATATATATATATATATATATATATATATATAATTTCTCTCTCAACCCCATGACGCTCTTACGCACCATCAAATTGACCATTTTGTCCCTGTTTCGTAGATGGATCTCCAAAAACACTTTTTTTTTATTTAACGTTGTTCTGTTCCGTAGATGCACCTACAGAAGCCTTCCGTATATGCATCTACGGAATAAACCTAGCACCCAGAAAACCAAAACAAAAGCATTTCTAAACATAAAAGACATTGCATAGATTCATTGATTAATCGATATTACACCGAAATTTCAAACAGAAAATTAAGAAAACTAATAGATCTAAGAAATTACAACGATTAAAACAATGTCATCTAATCCATGCATCATTTGAATGCAATCGATGTTCCATTTCACTTCAACCCACCAACGTTCCGTTTTTCCGATCGCAAACGAGGTACTTCTTCTAAGCCTCTGGATCCTTTTGATTTCTTCTCCGGATTTGTACTCCCCCTCTAAAAAAGACATGATAGTCCTCTTGAGTAGGTCAAAGGAATGAATATTCCAAAACTTCACCGGCACTGGTGGTTTGATGGGAGAAAAAATGACATGCCCATCCCTTATACGGTATTCCGGTTCAGGACCGGGACACTTCATTGATGTTCGGTGACATCCATCTAGCCTAATAATGCGAGACATTTTTGTGTTTGTGTTTGTGTTTAGGGTTTGTGCTTGTGTGTCATGCAAACCTAAAAACCCCAAATTTATAGAAGCCTTTGGAGAATATGAACCACACAATCTCTGTCACAGAAAGTTCTGTAGATGTATCCACATGGAAGGGTCATACGTAACACCTTTCCGTAGATGCATCTATGGTAAAGACCTATAGTTTTCATTTTAATACCCTTCCGTAGATGGATCTACGGAAGTTTTCCTGCTATTTTTAAACCAGAACAGAAAGCAGTAGCCGCACAATAAACACAAAAACACACAAACACAAAAGGATTATATTGCAATGTTATAGAGTGCATATATTACACTTTGAAACTATATAAATAAATCAAAAGAACTGTCGCCGACTAAATCTATTGGTGGTTCCAATTTTGAATTTTCTGCATTCGAGGTTTTATCGATATTCTTCAATCTTTCGAATTCATGCATCCTATCAACAAATACATCCGACCACGTCTCGGCAAGTTCGGTATGATGAAGATTCTATTCCGATGACGTGGGTGGTATGGGCCATACGTCATGATTTGGCTAGCCCATCTTTGAGACAAAACTTTGAGCTTGGTTTATTACTTTGGGATCTCACCTTGAACCTAAACGTTGAGACTTTGTATGGCCTAGAAGATGAAGCGTCTTGCTAGGTCTATACGAAGGCTCTGCCTAAGGGAGACCCTTTGAGAGTTTATCACGAATTGTTTAGCCCAATCTCATTAGGAAATTTCATCTTTGCTCCATGACCTTGGGTTTTTGTTCCCAAAATACTCATAAAAAACCTAGAGCTCTTCTTATGAGGGGTTGGGTAGAAAAAACTTAGAAACTTTTACAGGATCCCTCCTATAGGTTGTTCTATTAACATCTTGTCCTTCATAAGGAACCTTCTCGCGAAGGATGTTTTGTTATTATCCCTAAACCTGTATGGGTGTTCTTATATATGTTATTGTCCTAAACTCGCATGCGACATTGCATTGCATCCCCATAATAAAACTTTTAGCATTTCTTGAAAAACAAAAAAAAAATGAAAAAAATATTTTTTACATACCATGCATTTTTATGCTTACATGCACGTTCATGTTCAAAACATAAAACTCATATCTCTTCCACCTTCACCAGAACTTCCAACTTGTTGGAACAAAATTTGTTCATAGTCCTTAGATTTTGATGATAACAAAGTACTTAAAGAACAATATGGTATAGTATATTTGCTTAAGTGTGCAATATCATTAAGGTAGTATTTAAGTAGGTTCTAACCAAGTTAAATAGATTATAAAGCATAAGTAATTCAAATTCTATTGGATCAGAATCTAATTTTCAAATAGAACCTCAACACCAAAATCATCTCAGCCTCTGATGTTCTAATAATACTTCAGTGCCATGTTGACTCAACCTCTGACACTAAAATGGAAATTCAAGCGCCTTGTTGTAAATACAGTACAACATCCACTTGTCCATACTATGTGTAATAGCAGCTCTATTTTATCAAACTGCTAAAATTAATTAGGAAGACATTAAGAGGTTTTAGCACAAGGCTCAAGTCAGCTTGACATGATTTCTTCAGTCTACTCCAGCATGCCTATGGACACCTTACTTAAGAAAGACGCAATGGATAAAGAAATTATTCAGAAGATGAAGATCCTCGCCATACCGTTCTTTCCAAACTCTAGACAAGTAGTGGATGCTTCGAATGCACCTTTCCCGATTGATTTTTTGGTTGAGTCGGAGAAGGATTGCGGCTGCCTTGGTCTCCTTAGGACTTTAAGGAAGAGTCAGTTGCTTCATGCTCCTATGTTGATCTCTCGACCTAGGAGCTTCATCTTTCTACGCCTCGATCAGCTCCGGGATGACAATATGAGTTCTTTTTTACTCAACCTTTTAGGCAGTGTTTATGTGAGGAAAAACATTGTGGAGGCTCTCTTCAAGGCGTTGAAGACTTTATTCAAATGTGTGTTAAATTTGTTGTCAAATAAGGTTGTACATAATGTTCAACCGCACCTTACAAATAAAGGTTTGTGTGTAACATTAGGAGGTCATATAATGCTTCTGATTGCAAGACTAGAGGTGGAATATAAAGTTCAATTTGTGGCGCTCAAACATATACGACAATCTAAGGAGCATGGATCGAATTTAGATGTAATGGAATCGCTGCTCTAGAATTTGCGATGCCTTACGGAGGAGGTAGAAGCTGTATGATTGATAGGTGTTAGACCAGCAGCGGAATCTTCACACATGGAGGTAGATCGAGTGGTTTTGGAGCCAACCATCGTTGAAGTCGTAAGAACTAGAGATTTGGAGTTTTGATGAATCGAAATCGAGATGATGCTTGATTGGATTGAATGCAATAAAAATTCGCGTTCGATTCTAAATGCTCTTAATTTGGTGACCTGAGGAAGTTATGAACTGATGAATTAGAGAGCTACAATAAGATCGTGGAAATCGTAGGAATTAGAAGACGATTTACACAGACGATGCTACTATTCTGTTCTAGAACCATAAATGGAGTGATGATAGGAAATAACAGTGGATCTAAACCTTCGACACAGTGGAGAGGGAGACCTTCGAGATTAACACTCCAACACTCATATCGATATGTGAGGAAGAAAAGAAAATAACGAACTCGCTATTTGTTAAAAGCGGGCTGCATACAGAGAGCCGTTGAATGCACGTGCAGTTAAACTCTTTGTTAATGTTATGAAGAAAATATTTTGGATAAAAAAAATTATAAAAGTAACACTAGTCCATCAAAATGGTCACCGGAACAAATACAAATTTGTGCTAGAAAACGGTTACCAAATAAAGTTTTTTTTATTAAGGTGAGTAAAATAAAAACTAACTTATTGCTCAGCCCAACAATAAATATTATGGGAGGAAGATTGTAAGAAAAAAAAAAAAAACTATTTTGAGATAATTTGTTTCATTTTATTAAATTATCATATTGAGATTTATTAATGAGGTGGCAACCGGGTAGGTGAAGGTAATAACCGGACGGTGTATAAAACCCAAACCAAACACGTCGCTTCATTCATCACCTACTTCTAGACTATTCCATTTCATTTCTCTTCTCTATCTGTACTCGCTGCTGGGGTGTCCTGAGGTATGCTTCTTCGTTTTTCACCGATCAATTCATATTCCAATCGTTTCATTTTTCGTTCCTGAGTTCTTGGATCTCTCATGTATATGTTTTTCACGCTTTCGTATTTTATCTACGATATCGATGAATTGCAGTTTGTTTGATTCGTTATTACAAGATGCTGATCAATCACTTGCTTTCATACTGATTTTGATTGTTTCAGAAACCTAGCTGTTTCGTGGATCTGTATTATTTTCCAAAATATTATAATAATTTTAGATTTGTTGTATTGAATTTTGACCTGTATCGTTATTCGTGTGGAATTTGAATGAATCGGAATTAGTTTGTGTTTGCATGTGTTGATTTGGTCTTAACTAGACTGAATCTGTGTAATGAACAGCGAATTAAACAGTGTTGAATTTGTAGATTCTGCTTCTGAACTTGATAACCCTAATTTTACTTGCAATTAAATTAAATCATCAATTTCATTCTCTTATTAGTCCGAAACGGACAAGTGTGTTAAGAAACGCTTCTGATTTACCTTTAATTTATTATTTTTTCAAATTATTTATTATTTTTTTAAATTATAGTGTCGGTGTCGTGTTTATGGTGTCCGTATTTCATAGATAGCAGTTGAACATCTGTATATTTTTAGATTTGAAAAGTTTGTAAGAATTTTTTTGTTTTGTTGTTTTGTTCAGATCACATTGAACAATGGTGAAGGCTGTGGCAGTTCTTAGTAACAGTAACGAGGTCTCTGGTACTATTAACTTCATTCAGGAGGGAAATGGTAAGTTTCGGCAGTTTGTGATCTTCGTGAAGATTAGGGTTTTAGGATTTTGTTTCCGGCTACTGTGCTAAGTCCAGATCAAATAATTTTGTATTGTTAATTGTGCAGGTCCAACCACTGTAACTGGAACTCTTGCTGGTCTTAAGCCTGGACTCCACGGCTTCCATATCCATGCCTTGGGAGACACCACAAACGGTTGCATTTCAACTGGTAAAAGTCCTTCGGCAACAACTAGTTTCATTTTTAATATTCTTGAGGCACTATTGAGCATGAGTCGGAACATAAATTAAACCTTCATTTTACTTGAATGAATAGAAAGTGAAACATTTTCTAGAGAGATTTTTATCTTTGTGTATGTTTCATACGTTATATCATTAAAGTTCCTAGCTGGGAATGAATTGTGTAAGAAGAGACCAAATTTAAATTCTGCAATTCTATCGTCATTTAGTTCTGTAACAAAACTTCACTTACATTTTTTATTACAGGACCACATTTCAATCCTAATGGGAAGGAACATGGTGCCCCTGAGGACGAGACTAGACATGCTGGTGATTTAGGAAATATCCATGTTGGTGATGATGGTATAACTTTGTTCTTTTAGTTATTTGCTTTTCCAGGCCACTTGATTTTGATTTTTGGTGACAGTTCTGCTTTAAAATTTGCATTTGTTTGTTTTTAATTTTGAAATGGTTTCTCTGGTTGTTAACTCAGGAACTGTTAGCTTCTCCATTACTGACAACCAGGTATGTTATTCATCTTTTGAACACAATTTCTGAAGAATTATTCTAAATTGACAACAAGACTTGAGAGTTTCATCTTTTAATTAGTTACGAATTGTTGGCAGATCCCTCTCACTGGAACAAACTCCATCATAGGAAGGGCTGTTGTCGTCCATGCTGATCCTGATGATCTTGGGAAAGGTACTCAAAAGAACACCCGAGTCATCAATCATCCCATTTATTGTAAAGGGATCTTAACACACTCTTTTGAATATACTCTTTGTGATTGGTTAATATTTTAAAAAGTATATTTAATTGCCTTAAAAGTTGTTTATTGATCTTGACAAAAGTCGAGTGTATTCAAAAAATTGTTTTGATAATATGCCACAATTATATTTCATCTTCCTCACACGTTACAGATGTTTCTTATTCTATCATAGTATTTTGCATAACACTCCGTCTTGGTACTGTTGTATAGGTGGTCATGAGCTTAGCAAATCTACTGGAAATGCTGGTGGCAGAGTAGCTTGTGGTAAGCATGCACGTTCAATAGTAAATCCTGTTTTTTTAAGATATTCCCTGTGCAATATTTAAAAAAAAGGCCATGATGCTTAAAGTAAGGTTTTAAAAAAGATCATTAGAGGAATATGAATATGACTATACATTGAAAAAGTTTGTTCTGTTACTGTCTTGTGGGTTGTGGGTTCTAACATTTCATCCAAATTCAATCTTCTGTTTTCCCCCCTTGATTCGCTATATTGACTATTGGTCTCATTTGCTCCCCATTTATTGTAGGTATTATTGGGTTGCAAGGATAGATAGCGACTCTCTACTTCCGGGATCCATGAAGTTGGAAATGTGTGTGTTGTTGAAGCTTTAGAAGAAGAATAAATTGCACTCATCTCTCTCTTGCTTGTTTAGGTCTGATCTGTACTGTTGGATAATGTGTTTTTTTTTTTGGTATTGAAATATCAATGGCTATGACTGCATTGGTGCTTAATTTAATACTCTACATGAAGTCTGTGCTTGTGGGTATTGTCATGCTTGTTTTGGGTTGGAGGTATGATCTTAAGGAGATGAGTTTTTAATAAAGACTTAATATTAGACCATCTTCGGTAAACGAGGATAATAATACAATATGGTGATCTGATATTGTCTTAGACCTTAATTGGTTTGTGCTGTGTTTTTTTATGTTGTTGATGAAATTGCAAGTAGAAGAGTAATAGGGAAAAGAGAGTGTTTCTCTAGTTTGGTATAGAGTATCAGAGGAAATAAACTAGAGGAGAGCGGATCCTTTTAACCTTTCCCAATCCTATGCTCTTAGTGCAGAGAAATAGTGATGAAAGGATCTCCAACAACCCAACATTTTTGCAATTGCAATTTCTTAAAATAAAATAAGAGTGAATTCTCAATTTGATATCTTAGAAAAAAGACTTGATTCTCAATTAGTCTTTACGGATGTGTTTGTTTTAGGTGATAAGGAGGTGATAGAAGTTGGAGAAATACACCACACTTCCCTTGTTTGGTTTGGAAGAGAAATTACTTTTACATTTGATTTCCACCAGGAATGTGTTTCTTTCATTGTCCCAGTCTTTCATTGTCTTTCTCATCTTCATCTCTTCCCGCATTTAGTGGAGGTTGATTTTGGTGATTTAATATGGGTAGTCAAGATTCCCCATAAGACAAAAGTGAAGTCTAGAACATTGCCAAAACTCTTTATTTTGGTACACAACCCTTACTTCAATGACTAGCTCTATTTTGGTACAGACCATCAATTTCATGAATAATTCTTAACAATTTTGGTCTTCCATGGTTTTTTCTTCACAGATAGAGATTTTTGTTTAGGTTTATAAAAACAGAATTATAATTTATAGTGGCTTTTGAACGGGAAAGAAAGCCATAATTATAATTATACGTGTTTGATTAATATAGAAGCTATTATTGGTAGTTCAAAGTGGTTTATTGGAGAGGAACTTCTTACAGTCTTCACCATAGAAGCACAAGTTTAGTGTCGCATAGGGTAAGCCATGAAATAATCAATTAGATGGTTCATTAATGCTTTAGATGAGTTTTAAAAAATAGAGACAGTGTATCGGATGCCATCGTTCTCATCTTCATCTCTCTTGAATTTGGTGGGTGTTGAGTATAATGGGAGTATTATTTATTATAGGTAGTCAAAATTGGTGGTGTTTAGTCTTGTCAAGTGAAAGATCCTCCATCATAGACAAACCAAATTTAACTGCCAGTTGCCTGTACTTCCCGTTGTCACAATACCTTTTTTTCTTCTTTCATTTTAGTTATTAAATTAAATAAATATCACTTATTCAATTATCACTAATTCCAATCAACATAATATTAAATAAATATCACTTATTCAATTATCACTAATTCCAATCAACATAATATTAAATAAATATTACTTATTCAATTATCACTAATTCCAATCAACATAATAAAAGAAAATATATATTACCCTTTTCTTCTTTATTCATCTCCATTTTTTTTTTTTGAATTAAGTATGGGCCTAAGCCCAATTATTCATCTCCATTTTGTATTGTGTTATTCATAAAGAAAAAAAAAACAAATTTTTTTTAAAAGAACAATTTTCTCTCTGAAGAACAATTCTCATTATTGTTGATTTTTTAAAAAGATTTTGAATATCTATTTTTTCATGAATATTTGAGAAGTAATTTTTTCAAATTTGAATCTTAAATTAATAAACAGATATGATATATTCAGGGTTTAGATCTTTGACATTAAGAATAAATTTGCGATAAAAAATATAATTCATTCTTTGTGAAAAGGTGAAAAAAATCTCATTTAGGCTTTTAGTTATCCGGTTTAAAATTGACACATAAGGTAAGGTAAGATAGGGAAGATTGGAGATTGATCTCTTCTGAATTATGACAAATTATGAAGCAAATCTTAGAAAACATTGTTTATTTTTTAAATTTTAAATCATTCAAAACTCATATTTAACACAATTTTTTTTATAATATTATTCTCTATAATATAATTTCAGACAAATTAATAACAAAAGCGATTTAAAATTAAAATTAATTTTCATCAACTATAAATTTACTTACATTTTATTTTTGTTATTCAAATTTGTTAAACATAAACTATAAGATTATATATAAGATTACTGTGTTTTAGATTATTGAGACAAAAATGTAGTGGAGTTTTGTTTTGAGATTTTTTGAAAAAAATAATTTGATTGCTTTAAAGAATAATGTGTTGAAATAAATTCAGTTCACATTCTTTGAATTTTGATGATAACAAAAGTAATTAAAAAATAATTTAGTATGCTAAAATTTATTTAAGTGTGCAGGATCATTAAGTTAATATTTAACTAGGTTCTGACCAAATTAAATGAATTATAAAGAAAAGGCAATTCAGATTCTATGGGACCAGGATATGATTTTTAAAAAAAACCTAAAAGCCAAAATTATCTCAGCCTCTGATGTTCTAATAGCACTTCAGTGCCATGTTGATCCAGCCTCTGACATTCAAATGAAACTTCAAGCGCCTTGCTGTTTTCAGCACAACGTTCATTTGTTCGTACTCTGTACAAAAGCAACTCCATCTTATCAAACTGTTAGAATTATGAAAATGTCAACTAGAGGTTTTAGCATAAGACTCAAGAAAGCTTGACATGACTTCTCCAGTCTACTCTAGCATGTTTGTGAACGTCTTATTTGAGAAAGACACAATAGATAAAAAATTATTCAGAAGATGATGATCCACATCGTACTAACTCCAACGTCTCTCTCTTGAAAACTGCTTCTTTAGCAAAGACACTTGTGAAAGCAAGTTTCCAACGTCTCTTTCGTTTTCTCTATATAAGAAGTTGAAAATTCAAAAGAATTAATAAGAATATACAATAAGAAAACACAACAAGAACAAGATCAGTTTCGCTATCTTAGTTTCTGTACATAGTTGGTGTGGCTGCACATAGTCTTGAGAGTTTCTTACACTTGTATATCTTAGAAATCTCAATAACCAAGATCTTTAGTGTGCTGCATTATTTGTATCTTTGAATGTATATCACGTATATCTTGTTGTAATCTTAAATATTTTGTTTATAATTTGTAAAAGTCTCAGACTGAGTGTTTGAGCAAGGAAGTCCTGAATAATTGTTTTAGATAAGGAAGTCTTTTTCTAGTGTGATTGAGCAAAAAAGTCCTGAATAATTTAGGCAGGAAAGTCTCTTTCTAGTGTGATTGAGCAAGGAAGTCCTGAACAGTTGGTTTAGGCAAGGAAGTCTCTTTCAGAGTGATAGAGTAGAAAATTTTGGACTGGTGTGTCTAAGCAATTTGTAATTTGGTTCTGATTATAGTGAAAAAATCTTGTGTAACATGATGAAGGAGATTTTGATGATAATTCAGATGATGAGGAAATGACATTTATGATTAAGAGATTTCAACATCTGGCTGAAAGGAACAAGAGAATCTCTGGTAGAAGCAATGCCTTCAGAGACTCAAGTTTCATAGACAAAAAAGATGACCAAAAGATCCGCTACATTTGCAACAAGCCAGGCCACTTCAGATCTGATTGTCCTGATCTACAAAAGGACAAGTCAAAGAAAGGAAGCTTCCAGAAGGGAAACTTCATAAATAAATTCAAGAAGAGTCTCATGGAAACATGAGATGAACTTGATAATGAAGGAAGTTCCGACGAAGATGAAGGAGAAGCAAATTTGACGTTGATGACTCTTACATCATCAGATCTGATTGTCCTGATCTACAAAAGGACAAGTCAAAGAAAGGAAGCTTCCAGAAGGGCAACTTCATAAATAAATTCAAGAAGAGTCTCATGGAAACATGAGATGAACTTGATAATGAAGGAAGTTCCGACGAAGATGAAGGAGAAGCAAATTTGACGTTGATGACTCTTACATCATCTGGTGCAGAATCTGAATCTTGCTCTCGTTCAGAATCAGACGAAGAACATGAGGTATTTTCTAACTTATCTCGTTCTGATCTTATTTCCTTCACTCAAGATCTCATGATTCGTTGCAAAGACAAATGTCTTATTTGTAAATACTTCATTCAACACTTGATTAGGAAAATCCCGTTAAATTTTTTTCTAGTAGACCGAGATCCATACTCCACTTTTATACTGAGATAATTTTATTAGGCCCTACGAATGGATAATCTATGAAGAAGAAAGGAAAGCCAATCACATTGGCGAGAGGCGAGTCACTTCATGAAGCCACAGGATGCTCGGCAAATTGCATAAGGCCACCCTGATTCTGTGGCAGGTCGCCCGAATGAGCCGAAGTAACCCTCACTTGTCCAGTAAACGTGGGTGATGAGAGATGTCCATACATGACTGACTAAAGAGAGTTAATACGAGAAACCGTTTCTCCCATGATTACATGGAGAACAAGTATCCTCTTATATTCTAGTCATAGAAGTGAAAGAAACTAGTCTTCAACTCTCTGCTCTATGTCCAAAAGACCTTTATAAATATCTAAGCCTCAAGGATGGAGAGAAATCCAATTTTTCATCAGAAACAAACATACACAACTTCTCACCACCACCCTATTTGAACTAGCCATAAATACTACTAAAATATTCAAAAACACCATACAAACACAGGACTTTATTCATTGTACTTTTTTAGCAAGTATAATTGGCATCCACTTTGAAGCCCTAATAAAACTGACATGAACCACCTTTATATCTAACGACCAACTCGTCGTTTGTCTTTTCAATCCCCTCCAATATGGTGAACAAAGCAGCAACGACTTCAGTTGACAGCAGCTCCGACAACCATAGCAAAGTTGCACGCCTCTATGAACAATTTGCATCACCATAATCATAATTTGGAAGACAACATCCTTGAGGCCGATCCCATTTAGAAAACAAAAGCTTTGAACCCAACCCCTCTATCTGATAAAATGTGAGAAGTAAGAAAATAAATTGTCAAAATAATGGCACGTTTATCAATAGATAATAAGACACTACTCAGATTTAATATAGAAGAATAGATAATAGATTAGATATATTGAGATAATACATCATGATCTTTTCATTTCCTCATATATATCATACAACCTACGCAATCAACTCTATCAATGCCAAAATACATAACCTGTGGCAAACATCTTCTGACTACCCATAGAACTAGTCCTAACTAAACTAACTGTTGTTCTTACACAAGTACATCCTGCTTGAGCAGATCTCAAAAGATTTTCACACATTCTATTCTACATTACAAATTACATGTTTCTTATCCTAATTTCTTCTCATTGTCACTGCGGTTGCGGTTGCGGTTGGCCGTCATTTTGATTCGGCAAAGTAGGACAAACAGGAACAAAACCCCTACCACCAAAAACCGGACGCATTACTGCATTATCAAACTTACGCCATAACCGATGAACGGTATGTGTTGGAGTGGTGAGTAAATCACGAAGGCTGCTTGGACGGTGAAAATCGTTGACATCAATATCAGCTTCAGAACCTTGACTATCTCCGAGGAATGGCACTGTGACTGATTTCGGTGAAGTATCATCAAGATTCGCCATGCTGTTTTTCCGTTTTGGAACGGGACTGAGTGGAAGCAAGAACCTTATCAGTGGCTTAGTCATCATACCAAACACCTGAAAAAATTGTAATTAAATTATGTTAGTAGTCACAACAACAAGACAACCTCAATATGACAGAAAAATACAACAAGGAAACATGTCCCTTACCATTGTACTGACAAGCACAACAGTGATGGTACTTGTGATCATGATAGCGTTGAATCGCAGTTGAGTATGCCCCGACATAGTAAACTGCATTTCATAGGTTATACATAAGTACTTATATGATAAATGTTTATGTTATAAATTATAATCGTTCAATTACGCTTCTACCTGATTATAGGCAAGTGCCATTGAAACAGCACCTCTCATAAGACCAGCCCACCAAATAATCACCTAAAACGATAAAAACGGAGGGCTTGTGATGATAACTTATAACTCAAGAAATCTAAAAAAAGAGCACTTGCTGAGAGGAATATAGCCATACCTGTTGCCTAAAGCTTATTTTCTCATTTGGTGAGTTTTTTGTCAAGTTGGATAAGAATGATAAGGGAAAAACAAATGCTGCTCTTCCGATGAGAACTAGAGCTAATAATACTGAACTCACAACAACAGATGTCCCAGGTCTGCAATGAAATCAGAATATTCAATAGTCATTCGTTTTTTTTTAAAGCTTGGTATCTGGCCTTGGGATTGACTAATTCAAGGGAACCAATCCCAACGTGCTAGGCCCATTTAATGCCAGAGCAAAGCTCTGAATGGACTGATCTGACACAAAGTTTGTTAGCATGTAACGAGATTTGAACCTGAGACCTTGAGAGAAGCACACTCTCCAGGACACAGGCCTTTACCAACAGGCCAACCCCTAAGGGTTTCAACAGTCTTTCGTTACTATTAAGAAGTGTTAAAGAGGACATGTGACATACCTATCACTAACAAATCTCCATTTTTCCATGTCCAAGGCATCCATACCAACATAAAGGAAGAGAAATGTCTCAGCAACAAATGACAAGGTTGCAAATGAATGTCTGTAAAAGTAAAGATAGATAGGGTTACTTCGCTACCCCAAATAGATCCAAATATAGCTTCAAGAGTTTAGAATATGCATACTTGGTAGTGATTCTTGAACTCTCTGTCACATTATGCCATGTATAGTGAGACATTACAATTCCACAAAAGAATACAGTGAGAATGCCACTCAGATACCATAACTGCAGAACATGTAGATTTATGTAAGAAACTATAGATTAGATGGAATATGCAAAGTTCAAAAATATTTCTTCAGTTCTTTAGAACTTACTTCAGCTAGAATATAGGTAAGGTATGCCATTAGCATCATGAGAGCAACTTCGCGATCGGTTGAGTGCCTACAATGAGTGACAAACTTGTTCAACTTCCAAAAAAATTGTAATAGATTCTACATAGCATTACCAACTCGATTATAAACCAATAGAATACATACCTTCCAAAATAGAGCTTTTTGATAATGTAAGCACTAAGTAGACCACCCTGCAAGGCAAGAAAACACATTACACCCGAGTCACAAGCACATATCAATGCTCGTGTTGATATAGATAGCTTGTGTCTATGTCCCGAGCAATTAACTCGGTTGGTGAACTGAGGGACATCGAATGAGTACTATTCGAGAGTTTCTGAGACTTAACGTAACTCACTAACTTCCTAACGTTTACCTATATAAAAAAGATAGATTGTGATGTCTACATGGGAATCAAAGAGAGCATGATAGTTAGTTACCAAAACTCCAAGCATGGTGCTTGCTATAAACAGATACAAGAAGTTGCCGAAAAATTTCAAAGCAAGTCCATGGTCAAGTCGTTCAAGATCAAAACTTTTGATTGCGTTGAAAAGCACCACTGAAGTAGCATCGTTCACAACACCCTCGCCAAATACAAGGCTGTATAGTAAAGGCGTCTCATCCTGGTTTAACACCTGCATCATCATCACCACCATCATTTCAAAATTCAGTACTTAGCATTGACACCTTATACTTGCTTTGGCAGATAGAGAGAGACACAAATTATTGTTACAAACCTGCAATGTGCAGACTGAATCTGTCGCGGCAAATATCGCACCAATTGCTGAAATATTATTTCAAAAGTGAGTCACAAACAGAATTTGACATTTGACAAGTTGCTACATGACATGTAAAGGTAGTAATTAGTAATTACCTATAGCGTCTCCTAGATCGAGTTCACTGAAACCCAGTCTCTTAAAAATTTGTATTACACCTGAAACAATGCTTCAAAAAATTAACTCAGATCAGAATTAGGCCGTTTTCAACAAGGATAAGAACAGTTTTCATAACGCAACTATCCGAGTTTTCTCTATAAATTAATAAAGGTTAGGATCCATTTAAAGAGAAAAACTTACCAAAACTTATGATGCTGCAACTTATCAATGTACCAATAGCACCAAACATCATGATTGTCATGAAATTAACAAAAAACCGTTTCTTTTTCACCTGAAACCTGAAATAGTCCAAATCATAATCTCTAATTAACAATATATAAGTTCTTTCAATTTCAAGTCTACTCTTAATCAAACAAACACAGAAAAAACATGTCGCAAAACAAAATTTACCCGGCATTGAATATGATGGGCGGCAGAAGGTATATGAAAAAAAGATCTTCACTGAAAACAAGAAGATGTGAGCTTTTACCGCGACTTATCCACAAAATAACCTCACCAGTGCAAAGACCCTGATCAAAACAAATTCACATCAAATTCATCAATATTTTAACCGAAGATTTCAACCAGTTGGACCGGGAACTTGGTAAATTACGAAAAACTTACTATCAGGAGAGCGGTGATAGATTCATTAGCCCAGCGATGATCCTCGAGAAGATGACCAATGACTATACAAGCACATAACAATGCTACGAATAGGTTCATTGATATAATGGATGCATAATCCGAAGTGTTCAACATTCTAAGAAACTCAGAAGACATTTTCTGAACCCTCTCAATAATGAAAACTACTATAATTACTTTGTGCAATCAAATGCACAGTTTACAAGCCAATTCCATATAGATCTTAATCTTGTTAACAGCAACAAGAGCACATTTTCTTTTCTGCAATAAAAAGAAGACAAATAAACAAACACGTGCGTGAGATTTTCTATAACAAAAATGAACAAAAAAACAGACACGCATGTTTCTGTTATGTCAGAATCATACCAACAAAAAACAAGAAACAAGTACTAGAATAATGGAAAAGATGAAAAGAATAAAACGGTGAGTGGAACGTTAAACGGAGTTTAGAGATATTTGTTAAAAGAGAAGAGAGGAAGAGGAAGAGAAGAAAAATCGGAGAAAAAAGGAAGAGAAACGTTGGAAAGTAAAGAAGCGTGTAACGCGGGAATCACGTACTGTAATAGAAACTCAGAAAGCCTCTTTCATTTATATACCTATTAGAGCTTTGATATAAATTCTCATACCTATTATTGTAGTTCTTGGATCATACTTCTAATATATGTTTTTTTAACTTTTAATTAAATAGTATTATTCTATTATTTTTAATTTAAAATTGAAAATATATTTTGTTTTCTAAAAAATTTCAAGGAGAACAACACATAAAATAAATGTAATTAATAAAAAAAGAAAATATAAATATTACTATTTGTTTCTTTATCGAAAAGAATACCTTTATAAGAATATTGAAATTTAAGACAGAAAAAAAATGTATTAAAAATATTATTTACGAACTTATTTGTGATTTTGATATTTTAACTTTTTATAAAATAATTCATATATTTATTTTTACATTGCCTTAGGTAACTCTGGAGATATTATAAAAGACAATTTCTTTGTAGACCCTTTTATGGGGAGAACCTCAAGCGAAAATTCTATAATACCCCTGTTTCGAAGATGTAATCTAAAGTTTTTTTTTATTTTAATTTTCTAATAATTCGGAGATATATCTCCGAAAACACCAATGGGGGAGTGTTTTTGGAGATATAACAGCGTACGGAGATGTCAAAATAATACAACCTGAATACAAAAAAGTCAAGACTAAAAAATAAACAGGCAACAGCTACTGGGTATGTCTAACCCTAACGCCCTAGGACCTCCTCTGCCTAGTATATGCTGTTGCACCGCCCGCCTCACCGATCATCCTCTCCACGATGGCAACCGCCTCTGGACCACCGCGCGCGATGATACCTCGGTCCAGTGCATCCCGTACAAGCATCTCTATCCGCTGGCCCTTTCCTGTTACAACAAAAAGGATTGTTAATTAGACCGTGAAGAAAATGTGGAAAAAAAGCTAAATAAAAAACGATTAAATAATAAAGTCGGTTAAATTAAAAAAAATACCTCTCCCTCCGAGACACGTCGAGCGACGTGTTCGTGGTAGGAAATCAACACGGAAGTGTCCCTAGGACACTCCGAGAAGCCATCCTCCTCCTCCTCCTCCTCCCCCTCCCCGTGCGGAGCGTCAACATCAGGTATCTCCTCATCATCCCGATGTCTCACCTCCTCCTCTTCCTCCCGTACCTCCTCCTGCCGGGAAGAAGACACCCGAGCCAGCCGACTCCTCGATCTAGATGAGGAACCGGCCTCATCCATCAAGACGGGTACTCGTACTCTACACCGTCCCTGCGTCGATGCCAGAAGCGCCGCCCACTCGTGTCTAGGCGTTCTGCCCTGTCTAAGTCGTGCGGGATTGCCTGCCATTTTTCTGAAAAAATTGAAATTCATAAGAATGCGAATCACTCAAAAAAATTAAAAAAAAACATTTTTGGGTAAATTTAGAAAGTACATTTCTGAAACTGGTCTGGGAGATGTTTTTGGAAATACACTTTTGAAACCCCCATGCGACACCATTTTTGCAGAACTTGAAATCCTTGCCCTAATGCATCAAAATCAAATTTTTACTAATTTCTAACACCCCTAACGTATTCAGTGACATATAATAACTTAAATGTATTACATTATACTAATTTCTAACACCCCTAATATCAATTTCAATCATAAATTGAATGTTTTGAAAACTTACAGATTTGTGGTGTTGTTGGAGGTGCTTTAGACGTGGCCTATGAGCCTTTGGATAGTAAATTGATGGTCTTTGAAGTAGCCTTTGGTGCTTCTGCAAATGCTTGAGTAGTAATTTGAAGGTTTCAAATATTTAGGGTAAAATGGAAATGAGGGGAGGTTGTTTTGTTTGAACAGTAAAACGCGTATTATTTTCAGAAATGCATCTCCGTAATGTTGTTTTTCCGAGATGTATTTCCAAAATATTTTTTTAAGTGAAAAAAAAGAGTTTTCGGAGATGCATTTCCGAAACACCTATTTTTTAACATCGGAGATACATTTCCGAAATAAATGGACATTCTGAGAAATTCGCCACGGGTGACCACGAAGAGAAGGGGATCTTTAAAGAAATTCTCTAATAAAATTGAGTTAAATGATTATAAGCAAGTGATATTAAAATAATTTATTTTATTTATGTATTAATTGATGTTGATATTTATGAATTAATAATTCTTAAAAAGTATATTTAATATTTTTTTTATATATGTGACATAGGTGTTGATTTTAATCTCTTAACTTAAAAAAAAAATTATATAAATTATTTAACTCTTTAAATGTATTATATTAATTCTTTTGATCAAATTAACAATGAATTTTTTAATTTTGAAAATGAGTCATTAAATTTGTCGTGAACCAGAAGAAAATAACTAAAATATTGTGTTTTAAAAAACTAAAGAATCAATGTGATTTTTTAAATTAAGAGACCAAAAAATATTAAACTGAAAATATTTTCTTATATTTTAAAGATGTGTAATATTACTAATTTGTTTTAATATAGTAAAACTAAAAATCTATAAATATATAATTTTATTTTGTTTTTTCTTATCAATCTATAAAATTAAAAGTTAAATTCTCAAAAACTTGTTTTAATCTTTTAGTTTAAAAAACTTGTTAAACAAAATCATTTAATTTTTTTGTAAAATTAGATTAGTTAACAAAATTCATTTTTAAATTTTTAAAATTAAAATGATTTATCAAAACTAAATCAAATAACCTCTAATTAAATGAACAGTCTAAGAAGCAATATCCTTTAAAAGCGGAGAGGGATTGACGAGTTGACATGACACGAAATTAATTAATGACTTGGACATGACACGAAGTTAGTAAACCATGGCTGACCTAACCAACGGGGGTCTCTCAGAGTAACATATCTTCGGTACATTATTTATTGTTTGTACTCCATCCACTATGTCACCATTGCTAATGGGTGATTGTGAGTTTTTGATTTTTGAATTTTAAAATTAAAATAGGCTCGATTAAAATAAAGTTGAACTAATATCTATTTTTTTCTATTTATAATATTTCAAACCACCGCTATCACAACTTTTTAAAGTTTTTTAAGATAATGTGTAAATTAATTATAATTTATTAATGACAAAATAAATAAAGATCTTATTTAATCTAGATTTAACCTGACAAATAATTTACAAAATCTTATTTATTTATAGTTTAATTTTGAAAATTTTGAGATCATGTGCGGTGTCCACTTGCATGCCCTCAAAGATGATTGTGACTACCACTCGAATTAATATTAACCATAACCACTCTATTATCAAGAAATGATAGTAAAATTAAAAATAGTGGTTGATTACCATTTCGTCCACCTCTAACCACAACAAACTATCACTCTACCGTATACTCCACCATCTTAAAACATATAGTACATGTGATTTCTCCAAGTTAATACATTTTTTAAGAGAAATTCTTTGGCCACCTCCCTATCTTCTAGTCCACCTCTGGTGAAAACCCCATTATACCCCTGACTTCGGAAATGAACTTCCGAAATGCATGAAAAAGGTGTTTTCGGAAGTTCATCTCCGAAAGCGCATTTTTTTTGAAAAAAATGTCTTATTTCGGAAGTTCATTTCCGAAACTACAATTTCGGAAATGAACTTCCGAAATAAAACGCGTTCTGCAGATTAAGCAGAACTCTCCCCCTCCCCCAAATCATTTACCCTAATCATCATCAAACACTTCCATAGGCGAAATTTCTGCAGAAGCAAGTGTGAAGTAGCCAAACTCTTCTTCCAAACTCAACCAAACTCATCATTAAACACTAATTGGTAAGTTTATCATTGTTTTTTCAAGTTTTAGATCTATTTGATTAAACTATATTAGGGTGTTTAGAATCTGAAAAAATGACATTAAGATAGCTTAGTACTGATATTAGGATGTTTAGTAGGCAAAAAAATGGATTTGGTTTAGGTTTTTGGGTCAGCCATTGGAGGTTGCAGAGAAGCTCTGCGTGGGGGTGTTTCGGAAGTTCATTTCCGAAAACACCTCCATCCCAGTTTTCGGAAATGAACTTCCGAACTGTACCAGAAGTTCATTTTTTTTTTGTTTTTTCATTTGTCTCGCATATTAATCGATTTCGATTGTTTACAGGATCATGTCAGACCAGCCAGCACGCATCAGACAGGGGAGAGAGTCCCAGACTGCGTCGGCTAGACGCGAGCGGGCGGCGGCGCAGCTGGCGTCGACCCAGAGACGGGGGCAGGGACGGGGACGCCGGGTCCGCGTTCCACAGGACTTGGTGGAGAGTTCATCTGCTTCAGGCTCTAGGAGTAGGCTGGCTCGGGTATCTTCTTCCCGCCAGCGAGAGGAGGAGGATGAGGATGAGGAGGAGGTCATACCGGATGTTGACCCTCCAGTCGGGGAGGAGGAGGAGCAGGAGGAGCAGGAGGTGGATAGCTTTCCGGGAGGGCCTTTTGACACTTCCCTGCTGATTCACTACCAGGATCACGTCGCTCGGCGGATCTGGGAGGGAGAGGTATTTTTTTTTAACTTAGCCGTTTATTTGTCACCATTTTTTATAATTTTACCGTTTATTTCTCGCTTATTTGTGTTTTTTAACAGGAGAGAGAGCCATTGAAAATGGTGAACCACTCCAGGAAGATTTTCGGTCTGTTTAAACCAGCAGCTCAGTGGTTTAATGACCACGTGCGAGGTTCAGGGCTTAGCGGGCTCTGCATGACCGGGTACACCACCATTAGCACCGGCATGCAGGGGGCATTTGTGGAGCGCTGGCACAAGGAGACGTCATCTTTCCACCTGCCGGTTGGGGAGATGACGATCACCTTGCACGACGTGCAGTGTCTTCTCCACCTGCCGATTAGGGGGCCGCTGTTGGACCACTCCCGGATCCAGAGGGTCGAGGCCATCGAGTGGATGACGCTCTATCTGGGCATGGAGGAGGAGGTTGCTCACTTTGAGTGCGCCACGACATCTGGGCCTCATATCCGGTTCACCACACTGAAGACTTATTTTGAGCACCATCTGGACGCGGCTGCCGAGGCCGAGGCTGCGGGTGACGAGCTGTTCACACAGTATCACCGCGGCTGCGCTCTTCGGTGCTGGTACATGCATGTGGTAGGCGCTGCATGCTTTGTGGACAAGAGCGCCAGGTACGTCGACGTGACCTACCTCCGCTATTTCATGGACCTGAATACCGTTCACCAGTGGAACTGGGGTGCAGCTACTCTGGCATATCTCTACCAGAAGCTGAATGAGGCCTCCAACTGGAGGACGAGGCAGCTGGTCGGATCCTGCACTCTGCTTACGGTACGTTTGATTTGAACACATTCTCGTATTTATTTATTTATTTATGTTTCGTATTTATTTTTAATACATTATCGTATTTGTGTTTTAGAGCTGGATCATCTCCTACTTCTCCCGCATCCACGGCTTCCACATCGATCCTGCGTACGTTGACGCCATGCCCAGGGCCGCCAGATACGCCCTCCAGAGGGGGAACGATGCGGTGGGACCATACTGCCTGTACCTGGACCGCACGATGCACGACGACGTCACCTGGAGGCCGTTCGCCGACTATGCTCAGGTTGTCCCCTTCGACGGGGTTGCTCTATATTCAGGCTGGTTGGCATGCGGGACCGGCATCATGGTCCGGTATCTCCCGGAGCGGTGCATGCGGCAGTTTGGGTTCGTGCAGATCATACCCAGGTCACCCTTCGAGGCTGCTCCTGACACAGTGACCAGAGTGCAACTCACTGCCATATGGGAGGAGTGGCAGCATCATGTGGTACCGGAGGAGTACCGTCACATGCGGGTCACCCAGGACTGGCACAGTGTGGAGGGGTACGTCACATGGTTCTACCGGGTGTCCCATCCTCTCTTGAGACCCGACGTTCCCGGCGCTCCTAGGCCAGCACACGAGGAGATCCTAGAGAACCGGTAGGCGGAGGATGACCACGCCATTGATCTCCTTCCGATCTGCCAGCGGATAGAGATGCTTGGGCGGGACGCGTTGGATCGAGGTGTCATTCATCAGGGCGGACCAGAGGCAGTCGCCGTGATGGAGATCATCGTCACTGATGCGGGCCGTGCGGCGGGGTACAGGCGGCAGAGGAGGGCCCAAGGTGAGCGGATTAGGCACACCCAGTAGTGGTGGGGTTTATTCATTTTTTGATTTTGGATTGTATATTTAGCACACTATTTTTATTTATTTCAGTTTGTATATAATATTTTCATATTAGTATTTTTTTTTGTTTATTTATCATATTAGTGTTTTCAGTCTATCTATTGTTTATTTTATTTTCCGGTAACGTTTAATTAAAATGCGGTTGCGTTTAAGAAAAAACATAAAAAAAAACACAGTTTCTGCATAATTCGGAAATGAACTTCCGAATTCACCCCCCATGAGGTGTTTTCGGATGTTCATCTCCGAACGCACCCCCCATGAGGTGTTTTCGGAGATGAACTTCCGAATCAAGGAAATTTTTTTTAAAAAAAAAGCGCTTCGAAAGTTCATTTCCGAAGCAGGGGTAGTTTGGGAATTTCGCTGGGGGTGACCCCCCATAGGGAGGTGGGTAAAGAAATTTTCTTTTTTAATCTAGCCTTGACCGTCATTAGCCTCAACTCAGATCATCATCAATCACCATTACATCAATCTCTAATCAGCGGGCGACCACCACTAACCACCATCGATCACCACTCTTACTCTCTTTGATTACCACTCCATTTACTTTTGATGACTACATCATTAACTACCACTCTACCCACTATCCACCCACCATCGTAAATCGCCATTAATCACAACTTCATACTATTACTCTAATCATAACTTTGACCACAATTAATCACCATTTTAATATATGTTTATCGACAACTACCATTTTTAAACACTTTGGTAAGCGATTGTCAACGAATAGTTGTTTATCGTGAAAATTGGTAAACAATTCTCTGGTCTCCAACAAAATGGGTTACTTGCAGGATCAATCAATTAATCCTAGGACATGTGCTATTTGTATTTAGATTATGGTTTCTTGAAGTGAGAACACTTCGACAACCTTCATGGTCTTTAAGATTGTTTGTTTTAATCTAAGTTAACGCAACGTAACTTTGCAGAATTGTAAAAGAAATGCAGTAAAAGGCACTTTAAAGATAAATTACAAGAAATGATAGATTCTGTAAATATGAAGTAAACTGTAAATTGAAATATAAATTATGGTGTTTACACGTATATTTCTCAGTGACTCTTTCTCAATACAGCATATACTTTGAGTATTTGTGAGATTTTGTACAACGAATGAACACCCGAAAATCCTAACACTAAGACCCCTATATATATTAAATCGAAATTACTGCTATTAATGACCTTTCTCCCAGAGCATGACACGTTTCACTCAGCATGTCTTCCATTCATCCCGAGGCTCCACGCGTATTTTTTTGAAACTAGATAAGGACAAAATTCAATTATTTCTTATTCAAATTCAATACTCTCTGTCGAACGCGCCTTCAACGCTGTTGTTCGTCAAAATCACGTTTAACTTAAGAAATATTTCTAAATCCAATCCAACATCTCCCTCTCGTACGAGGGTGACTTCGACTAGGATTCCTTCAAACATGCTTCTTGTCGAAACACCTAGAATGATTTCAAAATATTTATTTTCTTCCTTATCACATTAACTCAAACTTGGCGTCAAAACTTATCTATAAATTCTTCAA
The DNA here is from genome assembly GCF_029867415.1 of Vicia villosa. Lineage (NCBI taxonomy): Eukaryota > Viridiplantae > Streptophyta > Magnoliopsida > Fabales > Fabaceae > Vicia > Vicia villosa. The sequence goes on from NC_081185.1 coordinate 154,386,488, forward strand.
TTTACCACTTGTTTTTATCTTTCACAAATAGACACTAAATCATTAAAATAAACTCACACTTGAATTAGTTGATATTTAAATTAATTAATATTTACAATATACTATTTATTATATATTTAAAAAATATAACATAATTAAAAATTAGATTTTAAAATATACTTAACAAAATTAATTTTTAAAATAAAAGCATTGAAATAAGTTTATAAAAATACACTCTAGTTAATAAATAAGTAGGTAAGTATATTCGACCAAAACATATTGGACACTCTAAGAGCTAAGAAGTATGGGACACACGAAATTCAGTAACAATAGCTAACCAACGTGGGTCTCTCGTAGTTACCCATTAACCTATACTATTTATAATACTCCATTAAAAATGTCACCACTCATAATAAAATAAAATAATTAATTAAAATCTCATGGGATGATTGTGAGTTTTGAGATTTTCACGCAACTAAACAAGTATATATTTTGTAATTAACTAAGTGGCAAAAACACAAATTAGCATTCCTAAAGAAAATCTAAATCTCTATCCTCAAACTTAAATTAAAGATAGAGTTATCACTATCAAGTCACTAGTCTAGGTGACCCAATATTAAACTTCTCCTAACACAAGAATAGAACAATAAAATTAGAGAATCTCTTAATGCACTTTTATAGGGAGTAAAATAAATTTCTAAAAATTCTAAAATATCTTTTGAAAAGTACATAATTGAACACACTCAAAATTAATTTTTAATGGATTTTAGAAATATATTTTCTTCGGGCGAATGAAGATCGAGGGAGATGTTATGAATTCGTTGATCTTTGTGAAGGCTTTTTCACACTTGGGCGTCCACTCAAATTTTTCCTCTTTTTAAGGGAGGCGGAAAATGGAAAGTCTTATCGCCCGCACAGGAGATGAAGCGGGAAAGGACGACGAGGTGTCCAATAAGTTGTTGCACTTCTTCCACATTAGTGGGACTCCTCATATCGATGACTTCTTAGAATTTATCTGGATTGTAATTCTTTTTCTCGTCAATATGAATCCCAAAAATTTATGTGCCTGTACTCCGAAGGAGCATTTGCCGGGAGTCAAGCGCATATCATACTTCCTTAATGATTATAGGATGTCCTCCAAGTCGTCGGTGTGGTTGTGTCCTTCTGTCATCTTGATGATCATGTCATTGACATATACCTCAAGGTTTTGCATATCTGATGGGCGAAGACAACGTCCATGAGTCGCTAGTATGTGGCGTCAATGTTTTTAAGACCGAAGGGCATGACATTGTAGTAGTAGTAGTAGTAGTAGTAGTAGTAGCCATGATTGGACATAAATACAGTTTTGGGAGCATCTAGGGGATCTATCTTAATTTGGTTGTATTCTGAGTATGCATCCATGAAGTTCAACACACGGTAATCTGAGAATCCGTCCATGAGGCGGTCGATATCTGACAATAGGTACAGATCTTTGGGACAAGCAACATTCAGATCTATGAGGTGATGATGATGCTCCAAGGACCTTGTATCAAACACCTCAGGTAAATCAACATAGACCTGTACGAGAAAGAGTACCTAGGGAGTGTGGAATTGGTGGCATATACTCGTTATCGTTAGTGTAGAAAAATATTCTCGTATGTAATTCGATTTAAATTAAATATGATTAGTTTTTATTTAAAAAAATTTAATTAATTAATTAATTAATTATTATGATTGAAAAAAACTTGCAACACATTTAAGTATGATGAATTTGCGTCTCATCGTAACATTAATACATAGTAGGCGCCAATTAGATTGACTTGATTTATAGGAGGCGCCAGTTAAATTGGTTTGATTTATAAGAGGAGCCAATTAAATTGACTTGTCTTTTAATTTGTCCAATACATAAGACAATCCAATTAACTTGTGCTCTGCGGTGAAAAAAAATTATTTGAAATAGTTTAAATTAATAGAAATACATGGATATGTAGAGAATTTTGCTCAAAAACATGGTTTTTTGAGGAAAAAAATCCTCAATAACTATTACTAGATTTAAAACAACAAAAAATATATTGATTTCTACTTTCAGCTACGAAAAGACACCGAGTTGGCCTCTAACAACGTATGACATGTCTCCCCAAATTCATTAACATGTCGTTGATTAATAAGAATAAGGCTGTCAATATTTGGAAGATTTCCTTTTCCATGGACCTTATTTAGACCACAACATAACACGTTTCTATATTGTATACACTGCATGTTGTTAATTCAGAAAATAATGAAGAAAAAAGTGTACACACCACCAGCATCAGATTCCTTGGTGTACCACAAGCATCTATGAATGATAACTAACAACTCAGTGATGGCTGGCTGCTCTTTCATAAAAAACAACTCAGTGATGGACAGCTCTGCCCTCTTTATTTTGGTAACAATTGGGGGACCTGCTTTTATTGGTGAGGCTGGTGACAGTGTTAATTATGTTTAGGCATTCAATAGTACGAGAGTGTATTTAATCTGAACTTCAAGAGTCTTTTATATGAAGAATTTTGAGATAAAGTTGTATAAAGAAAATAACAAATATAACAAATAAAACATGGAAATTTTGAAATAGACAAAAAGTATGACTATTGTTTAAAGAAAACACGGTTACAAATATATAGGTTATTCTCTTAAATTTACATTCATTAAGATAAATATTTAGCTACACCTATAATCTAACACAAAAGTATTTTCGACTAATGTATCTTGTAAGAAAAAACCTAGTGAATATATATAATTCTTTGATATGAATTATTTTAGTCAATATTGACCCACATGAGAGGAGATCGACACTGAGATCAATAGATGTTACTATGTATAATTGGATAGGAGAGAAACATGCATGTGTGGACTTAACTTGGATTTCCTCACTAATAGGATTAAGAACTAAATATTTTACTATAGAACAGACAACCTTCAAAACCGCTTCGAATAAAGTGGTTAAACATGAGAAAGCGTGTTCCGATAATTAACGTGTTTTCATACCATTTTTCTTTGACATTTTTGGTTTCTAGCATGAGAGAAAGTATATCTTTTACAGAGAATCCAAACACTCATGCATAACAATGTTGTGTCTTCTAGGTCAATGAATGTAGTTTTTAAGATGATTTGTTAGACTTTTTAGAAGCAATTCATATTCAGAAGCGATTGTTAGAGTCAGAAGTTTATGAAGATGTTAATCAGAAGCAGTAGTTAGTGAGGTTGTTAGTTAGAAGTTTTTCTAGAAACTATTCTTAGCTTAGCTAGCTTATAATACTTTTGGTTGTGCCTACATGGCAGTTTAGTTTTTGTGTATTTAAACAAGTTTGTTACAGTGAAATCATAACTGAATTTTCACCATTGAGAGTCTGAAGTTGAAGTCGAGTCTAAAGGCGAGTCTGACTCTGAAGGTGAATTTGATTCTGATCCAGATTCAAATGATGATCCAGACTCTGGTGGTAATCCAACCTCTGATGGTGGTCATGCTTCTGAAGGTGGTCCAACTTCTGAAGGTAATCCATCATTAGATATTGTTCCAGCATCTGAAGAAGATTATAAACAAATTGAGAGGCCACAAAGAATCAGACAAATACCAAGAAGATTTGCAGAGTTTGACATGTTGCGAGATACAGAGATAGACTCTGAAGGAGAAGCCATTCAGTGTGCCATGTTAGTAGACTCTGAACCATTAGGTATTGAATAAGCTCTCAAGAAGGAAGTATGGTTGAAGGTCGTGAAATAAGAACTTGAGCCTATAGAAAGAAACAAGACTTGGGAGTTGACTAAGCTTTCAAAGAACACGAAAGACATTAGTGTCAGATGAGTTTTCAAGATAAAGCTAAAACTAGATGGGTCAATTGCATAACACAAAGCAAGGTTAGTTGCTAGAGAATTTTTATAGAAATCTGGTTTAGACTACTTTGAAGTGTTAGTGCCTGTAGCTATACATGAAATAATCATATTAGTGATTGATATAGCTGTAAATAGGAATTGGCCTCTGATGCATTTATATGTGAAATATGCTTTTTTGAATGGTCCTTTACAAGAGAAAGTTTATGTGTCATAACCTTTTGGATTTGTGAAAAAGAATCAGGAATGGATGGTGTATAAGTTCGATAAAGCATTGTATGGACTGAAAGAAGCTCCTAGAGCTTGAAATCTAAAAATTGATTCATATTTCAAGCTTCAAGGATTTAGAAAATGTGAGATGGAGTATGGGGTTATGCTCAGCATACCTCTGAAAGCAATATGATTTTGGTGTGTCTCTATGTTGATGATATATTGCTAACAGGGAGTTGTTCAAGTGAGATAGTCATATTCAAGAAGGTGTTGATGAATGAGTTTGAGATGACTGACCTTGGAAACATGGTATATTTTTTACGATTGAAAATTTTGTACTCTGAAAAGGGTATAATTTTACATCAACTAAAGTATGAACTTGAACTTTTGAAGAGATTTAAGTTAACAAATTGCAAGTCTGCAATCACACTTGCTGAAATGAATTACAAGTTGGATTCTGATGTTGAGGGGGGTGATGTAGATGCTACAACTTTTAAACAGTTGGTTGACTCATTACAGTATCTTTGTAACACCAAACCTGACATTTGCTATGTAGTTGGAATGATGATTAGGTTTATGAGCAAATCAAAGTGTCACATTACCAAGTTATTATCAAGACACTGTGGTATATTAAGGGGACTCTAAGGTATGGAGTTTTATTCTTTTCTGGTGTTAAATATGATTTAAAGCTGATAGGCTATTCAGACTCTGATTGGTGTAGAGACGGAGTTGACAGAAAAAGTACTTCTGAATATTTCTTCAAATATCTAAGAAGTCTCATTTCTTGGTGCTCCAAGAAGCAACATGTGGTTGCCTTGTCAACTTGTGATGCTAAATACATTGCAGGTGATTTGTCTGTGTGTCAAGCTATTTGACTTATGAACTTATTGCAAGATTTAAAGATTAAGGTGAGCAAGCCTGTAAGGTTGATGCTTGACAAAAAAAATAGTTATAAGCCTTGCCAAGAATCCAGTGTTGCATGGAATGAGCAAGCACATTGACATGAAATATCATTTTCTGAGGAATCAGGTTCAAAATGGAGTGCAAGAAGTTGAGCAATGTAGCACTCAGAAGCAACGTGCAGATGTTCTGACTAAAGTTATAAAGACTAAACACTTTAACCACTCGATAGATGAAATTTGTGTTGTTAATTAAATATGAATTAAGGGATGGTGTTAGAAGTAATGCATATTCAGAAGCGATTGTTAGAGTCAAAAGTTTCTGAGGATGTTAATCATAAGCAGTAGTTAGTGAGGTTGTTAGTTAGAAGTTTTTCTAGAAGTTGTTCTTAGCTTAGCTTAGAATACTTTTGGTTGTGCCTATATGGCAGTTTAATTTTTGTGTATTTAAATAAGTTTGTTACAGTAAAATCATAACTGGATTTGCACCGTTGAGAGTTTGTCACGTTTTCTCTCTTCTCTCTTTTCTTTCATCTTCATCTTCAACCTTATACACCAATAAGGTCATCAAAAAAGAAATAACGGTGCAATTTGTATCTGTTTGTCTTCTATTTGTATATATACCTTTATTATATATTTATAAATATATAAATAGATGTGAAACGGAATTCGCTTACCTTAAAATTGAAAATAATACATATGTTATCATCATCTACGCATACAATCATAGTTTTAAAAAAACTATAATACTCCACTATAAAAAATATATTTCATTTGAAGTTAAATTATTCTAAAAATTTCACATTATATTCACTAATAGTCATAGTTCAAATAACTATCATTCTATACCATGAAAAGTATATATACTTCACTTGAAGGCAAAACCACTTCAATAATTTCACACTTTTTTCATCAGAGAGTTATAGTTCAAAAGAACTGTCATACTCTTTTATGAAAAGTATACTTCATTTGAAGGTGCAACTTTCATGTTTACAGATTTTTTTTCAAATTAATGATATAATCTCACAACACATCTTACATCGATGTTAATCAATATATGTATACTAATGAACACATTGAATAATTTTATTTATATCAACACATTATTGACTTGAATTTTCCAGAAATTAAAAATGATTCTTCCATCAACTTCTTTTAAGATTAAACTTCATAGCGAAATGTCTGAGTACACTTGTATCCATATTAAAAATGATGCATTCGAGAAGTTCCTAAGAAAGATAAATGTTGTCGCAAAGGACACACTTTCAGTATCAAATCATTTCTAACACTTTCACATCTCTAGATTTAAACTTTTGATTATCTCCCTCCTTATTAGGCGTCAATAAGGTATGTGTAATAAGTCATGATTATAGATTAAATTAAGGGTCCATTTATTTCAACATTTTTTTAAAAAAATTGTTATTTATTACAGTGTTATATATATTTTTTGTTAAAAAAAATATGCAAATTTTTTTTTTAAAATAAAAGATTAAATAAAAAATTTGTTAAAATAATTTTTTTTCAAAATTTAATGTCAAGTATTTTATCATTTTATTATAACTTTTTTAATATCAAAATTTCAAAGATCTCTTAAATTTTAAGTTATTTTGAATAATCTTTTATAAAAGTCATTTTTTAAAGATATATTTTTAAAAAAAATTGTGATTACAACTATATTTAAATCTTCAATAATGTATATTTATGTTATTTGATATTAAAATTAATTTTTTAATTTATAAAAAATAAATTTTAAAAACTTTTTATATTTATAAAAAAATTTAGGCTTAAATGCACATTTGGTCCCCGTAAGTTAGCGAGTTTTTGATTTTCGTCCCTGTATGTTTTTTTTGTTGGTATGAGTCCCTATATCATGCTTTTTGCTTGCGGTTTAGTCCCTAAAGACAAAATCCGCAGGAAAATCTGCAGGTTTTCCTGCGAATTTTCCTACGGATTTTGATTTTAGGGACTAAAACAAACGCAAAAGTGAAATATAGGGACTCAGACAAAAAAAAAAACTTACAGGGACGAAAATCAAAAACTCGCTAACTTACGGGGACCAAAGGTGCATTTAAGCCAAAAATTTATAAAAATTATTTTTAATAAAATCCAGAAAAAATTTTTTTTAATTAAAACAACCAAACTCTAGGAAAGGTCGAAGAATCTTTGAAGATCTTTCATATGAAAATATTGTATATCGAAAAGCATGATTCAACACACAAAGACCAAGATAAGGCAAAACCGTGAAAGTCTAGGCTCGCTAGGTCCAGCCATAGGCGCGTTAAGTGCAGTCAGAATGCTAGATGGCATGTCCAGGTGCAAGTACTTCATGGTGAAGAAAGAGTTTGATCGCTAAGCACTGAGGCAACAGGATTAGTGAGGCAAAACGACTAGGGTCAGTCGTCAGACAACTAGCATTGTTTAGTGGGAAAGAAAGCAGGCTCGCTAGGTGCAAGGAAGTGCGTATAGGGTCAAAAATATTTGCTATAAATAAAAACTTCCAATTCATTGCAAAGGGAGTTTCGGTGGAGTGAGATAGTACATAACTGAAGTAGGTTCACTTTAGTCTACAATAGAGGATAAGGGAGGGAGCTTGAAGGTGGAAATATTGCTTGAGCGACAAGGCAGGTAAACTTTCAAGATCGGCTTCGCGGGATTACTAGCAGTTACGGCAAGTAAACGTAGCTAAAATCTCTTTGTTGGAGTTAAATGTAGTCATTATATTCATGTACAAAATAAGTCATGGCGTTCTATGTAATTCTACTCATGCTTTAATATTAATAACTCTTTAATCTTAATCTATGTTTTTGTTTTGCTATCTAAAATTTGTTTTCATGGTGTGACTTGACATCTAAAGGTGCTTGTCATTACTAGATCCAAAATAATCATCTGTTGGATACTAACGCCTAGAGATACAATTAGGTTCAATATCTGCATGTATTGTAGTAGGATCGTGTGGAGTCTTGTTGGTTTATAAATGTTGAAACTTAATGCTCTGTGTTGGTTAATAGATCGATATATCAGCTATTAGGTAATGCACCAATCTCACGACGTTGAGACTGAAAGGAGATGTGAATGGGAGCAATAAATAGTAATATCAATAGTTTAGTAGAGAAATATATTACTAACCTTTGATTTGTACGATAAATAAGTAATGACGAAATCTATCCCTAGCAAATTTTTTTACTCTTAATATCGAAATCTCTATTTTATTCAGTCATTTATTTTTCACGTTTCAAAATATATAAAATCCGTCTCTACTTAAGATTTTAAAACTATTGAACGGTCTTTGAAACCATCAATTTATATGGATACGATAATTATAAAACTTACTTTTGTTGCACAACGAACATCACTTCAACGCTTAAGTCAGTAAATGATTGGGAAAATAGATCGAATGTATGAATGGATGATTACCTAAAATGAAGTGTGTCGTGTTTTATATAAGACAAGCGGTTGAAGTTGTCTCCGTGAAATTAGGTGCCTTATGCGTGTGACTGTTCGATCAAATCCAACGATAAGAAATGTGTTAGAGACCAAAATCACATGTCCTTAACTAAAGTGAAGTTTCACATGTTCCCCAAGCATATGTCCGCCCAATACTTGTTATTGTCTTGCGAGCAGCCCATAACCAATAACCAAACATTCAACAAAAGAAAAAACATGGGGACAAAAGCTTTATAAGATGTGAGTTGTGCTGGTTTAGATGGAACTCTATGGCCAGAAGAAAAAGATAAGAAAATAGAGGAACAAAATGAGGATAACAAAGATTAATATAAAAATCATAAGGCATCTTCATTATTGATGTTGGAGTTTACAGATACACGAAAGCCTGTTATGCAGGTAATTGTGGATTCTGGACAAAGGTAGAAATGTGATTAGATGGTTGTCAACTATACATTAATTTTGTACGAAGTGAAATTATAGTTACCAACACTAACCACTTTCATTACAGCATTTTCAATAAAGTATGGCTGTTTTTGGGCCTCTGGATCCGAGAACCGGACCGGAAATCAGACCGGTGGAACCGGATCAATGGACCGGGTGAAATGTTACTCGGTCCAGAAATGGATAATTTTTTATCCGATATCAAAAATGGATATTATATTGGATATTTATTGGATACTTTTGTCGGATATCCAAAATAATGGTCCAGTTTCGGTCAAAAAAAATATCCATCACTGTTTCGATCCGGTCCGGACTTACCCGATTATTGTTTCGGTCCAATTCTCGGGATAGTAAATATCCGGACCGGACCGATAACAACCCTATACACATGCATTAAGAATAACTGAACTTGAACATAAACAACTTCACCAAATCACATTTGACATAACCACATATACACTAAAATCATATAAACACTGTGAATCGCAAATATTACAAACCCACATGTTAAAAAATACAAGGATTAGTGTCGTTAGCTTGAATCTCTCAAATCAAACCCCACACCAACTTTGATTAATTCTCTCACACTTTCACGCAAGTGAAAATTTTAAATTAAAATTTAAACTCCAAACTTAAAATCGACGGGACCAATTTGACCAAGACCCCAATTCTGGCCTAATTTAAAACACACTAAATATACCTTTTATTTAAAAAAAGTTGACTAAAACATAAAATAGCAAACAATAGAGTTCCTTTTTCTTCTTTTTTTTTCAAGAAATTTAGTGGTTGGAATTCTACTTCTTTAAAGGCATATAAGTAAGATATGGCGGATTCAAATCCACATAGTAGAATGTCATTGGAAAGTTATTAGTTGAAATAACTACAAATTGTTATAAGAAGTGAATACTGTTTTTCAGAGGTTTCCATGTATAAGAGGTTTTCTCCCTTACTCACTCTCTTTATTATATTCATACCATATGCACCCCTTCCTTCTGTGCAGGCTCTGATACCACACTGTCCGGGAGCCTCACATATCATGAAACCCAGTCGTAACTGTTTCGTCATCAAAAGCCAATCATAGGCATAACACAGACTAACAATTAAAACTGAAATTTCATAACAGCAAGGACCGTAGTATGGATCAATGGTCAGATGTTTTCTGATACACAAGATCCTCATAAAGAGGCAGGTGTAGAGCATACTTCCATCTATGGGGGAATTATGATATGAATACAATAACTAAAGCTTTGAGGGAGAAAGAAGAGATTTTTAGAACATATTTGTTCTTAAGCACACAAGAGAAGTTATTTATGATTGCTTGATGAAAATATGTTACAAGAGTGCTCCTTTTATAGCCAAGGAGGGGCAAATAAGACAAAAGCAACACTATTCACAAACATGGCATTTCAAATTATATGAATGCCTTTTACGACACACTTATCCCTTATGGATTACATTATTGTAGTCTTATTATACAAAAAGACAAAAGTTACTATTCATGACCATGCTAGAGATTTTTGGAGGACACTTGTCCATTTATTGTGATTTTTCAAAAACACTTGTCCATTTAGTCTTTGATAATAGGTTCATGAGAGGGGGACATATTCTGATCGGATAAGTTTCCATCAGAAAAGCAGTCTTCATATCGAGATGACTCATTCAGCCAGATGTCGTCCATCATGTAAGTGTGATCCGATAATCTCGCATTAGCTTCTGCCACCTGTCCTTCAGAGAATTCAGCTTCCATTGGTGAATCTGGTTTTTCTTGTGTGGCTTGAGCTGAGCATTCCCCAATTTCTGGTTTTCTGGACTTTTCATGATGTATGCAAGTAGAACTAACATCATAGCCTTTTGGATCATGGAGATTGATGTAGTTAACATACTCCAACAATTCCTTTGTGACTTTTAGACTGGGAGGATATTCATCAATGGTTTCCCATAGGTGAACATAACTCTTGTAGTTAAGCAGCTTTGTTGTAGGATCTGTCATATAGGGCCTGTGTAGAAAGAAAACAGACTTGAGTTTGCCAATATCTTCTGAAGATAATCTTCGTTCTGTGACCTCATCCATGACTGGTTTTAATTGATCCCTCCACCATTGTAATGGAGAATACCATTCAAGAGTAGTCCAAATCAAAGACTTGTGTTTCTCAGGGTCCATTATATGTTGATACATGGCCTCAGTGGGAATAAGAACAGGCATATAATACAAACAGGTGGCACACCAGATATACCACAAATGATTCTTTGTGAATTTATTTGGGTTTATCAGGATTGGTAGGAGGAATGGTGTATCTGGGAAATAGGGACTATGATCTGGCAGTTTATTTCTTATGATCTTTGTCATGTAATAAAAGAGGTTGTTTCTGGCATATTGTTTGAGCTGGGACGGTGAAGAAGACATCGTTATTCCTGGAGGAAGATTCTTTGTTGTGGATGCCCGGGTTGGTAGTGGTTTGACCATAAGAATTAGAGGGAAAGTGTGTTTGGCCGTGATGATTTGGATGGGTTTCATGGGTCGAGATAGTAGATCAGGGATAAGGTTCTGAGTTCCTTTGATATGTTTTACCGAGAAATCATATCTGGCAAACCAATCTTTGAGCCGAAGAGTTTGAGGATCAGGGGGCATTTTATTTTTGAATTCAAGGATCTTAGGGAATGAAGAGTTGTCCATCTGGACTTCAAATTGGTAGCCTCTTAGGTGAAAGTCAAACTTTTGGATTCCCATTTTTACTGCAAGGGCTTCTTTGTATGTGGTGTGATAATGTTTTTCAGCTTCTTTGAATTGGCCACTGGCATGACCACAATAGTATCTTTTCCCTTCGAGTTCTTCTATCAGAACTGCTCCCCAATAGTGATCACTAGCATCAGTCTGAAGAATTCTTTTTCCATCTCCAGGGATTTTCAGTGCAGGAGGAGTTTGTGCGATCTTTTTCAAAGCTTTCACCGCCTCAGTTTGCTGTGTTCCCCACGGCGGAGGTTTTTTCTTCAGCATTTGGGATAGAGGACTAGTGTACTTTGCTAGTTTTGGCAGGAAATCCCGGATATAATTAATTATACCGAGAAATTGTTGGATTTGTTTGACTGTGAGATTTTCATCAGGAAAGTTTAACAATTCTTGAGCAATGTGAGGTTGGGGTTGGTATTTCCCTTGGGAGAAGTGCATGCCTAAAAAATCAATTTCTGTCTGTCCTAATTGACTTTTCTTTTCAGAGAGCATCATTCCATGCTGTTGGGCTATTTGAAGGAATTGGCCCAATAATTGTTTATGGGTTTTTTCATTTTTTGAGAATAGCAGTACATCATCAATATAGATGAGGATACTGTTGAGGATGGGCTCAAAAATTCTGGTCATGGCCTTTTGAAAGAGTGACGGAGCTACTTTAAGTCCAAATGGTAATACCGTCCACTGATACTGGGCGTTAGGAATGCAAAACGCCGTCTTGTAACGATCATCGGGATCGATACCCAATTGCCAGAATCCTGACTTGAGGTCAAACTTAGAATAAATCTGAGCATCTTTGATGAAAACATTCAAGGACGAGGCTTTTGGAATGGGAAATTTATCATCCTTTAGAAAATGATTTAGAGGTTTGTAATCAATTACTAGCCTCTTTTTTCCCCTCAACTTTTCAGACCTCTTCTCTACATAGAATGCTTGGCAAGCCCATTCTGATTTAGTGGGTTCTATCAAGCCTTGTTTGAGCAGCTGATTGCATTCTTCTCTGGCTAATTTGTAATCTGATGGACTCATTCCTGGATGGGTGGCCTTAGTTGGATTAACATCTTCGTTGAGCTTGAAGGGAAGTTGAACGAAAAAGTCTTTATTCTTCCATAGAGGTTTTGGGTGTTGGAATTTTTCATGGCTATCTGCACATAGTTTGAGAAGGTTGGACTTGATTTCCTCATAGCCAGCAGGAATCTTAGCAAGTGAATATAGCTTCAATATCCCAGAATAGGATTTGAATTCTCTTTTAAATTTGATTCCAGTGGGGAGAATCTGAAGTTTACTTGCTGCCGAGTAAACATCCATTCCTACCACAATGTCTTTGTTAGGGAGATTACTGCCGATGACCTTGGTCCAGACTATGCAGTCTGGGAAAAATTTAATTCCTATTTTTTCCTTGGTCATTAAATTTGTCTTGAAGACTTTTCCATCTGCTGCTACAAAGTATGCGGCATGTGATTCCCATGATTCTGCTGGGAGAATGCTGGGATTCATCATTGTAATCTGAGCCCCAGTGTCCATATAAGCTATAACCTTCTTCGGACGAGAATACTTTGTTGCAAGGACGTGAACTTCAACACAAGGAAGTGGGGTTGTAGGAAGGGAACTGCTTATCTCTTTGAAGGAATAAACAGGGAGATGTCTGTCATCTTCTGACTCTGAAAATGATGCTTCATCAGACGAAGAGTCTTGAAGTGCAAAGACTGTTTCTTCATCAGCCGAGCTTTGTTCAGAGTATAAAGATTCCAAATCCCCTTCTAGAGGTTGGAGAGAGTTAATCAGTTTTGCAGCTTTATGGGTATTATTAGGACATTCTTTAGAGAAATGCCCCTTTTTCCCACAAATAAAGCATCTCTGATTTTTCCCTTTCCCTCTGAAAGACTTTCTTCTAAAGAACTTCATATTTTTTCTTTTCTTTCCTTTGAAGTTCCTGTGAGATTTGGTGTGTTTTTTATATTTCTTTTTTGTTGTACAGCTACACCTTTTGTCTTTACATTTAATCTCCAGGTAAGGCTTCTTACATGCTTGGGTGAACCTTGACTTCTGTTCTATCACTTCTGAAAATTGGTGATGAAAACTGCAAAGCTTTTCAAGTGCTTCTAACGTCACCTGATGAATCTGTCCAAGACTCATGGTTTTAATATCCTTTTGAGCTGCGGCTAACATCCTGTGAATTTCTGGCTGGAGTTCTTGTGGTAGGGATGAGACATATGTATTCTTGAGACTGGGGTCATTGTATCCATTAAGGACGTAATACCTCTGTGCCATCCTGTGATAATGTTTGTCGAGGTCCTTTGTTTTGAGAGAGCAGCACTTCATCTCAAAGAATTCTTGCCTATTTTTTCTATCAAATATCTCCATATCACCGATAAATTCTCGGTGAAGAACTCCAAGAATATTAGCTGTAGTTTCAAGACGATGTAACTCATCTTGTTTGAAGGCTCCAAGATTGTGATACCATTCTTTCATCGTGCCTGTCATTCTACAGCAAAATTCTTCAATGATCTTATAGCTGTCGGCACTTGTTTTCATCATCTGGGTGTCAAGCCAGGCTCCAAATTCAAGTAGTCTCTTTCTCCAACGGCTCGGTGGAATATCATCAAAGGTGAACCAAGGACCGCCATTTGGTTTAGTCTTTTCAGGGAGTAAGGTTTCTTCAGGAGTCTCCTCTTCAAAATAAGATTCTTCATCTTTTACATTTGCCATGAAGAGTCTTGGGATAAAGTTGTCTTCGGATTCTGATCTATTTGAAAAAGACTTTAATGTTTCATCAGAAGATGATTCTTGATCAGAGTCGTTGTCACCATTTGAGGAAGACTCATCTGCCTTTTGTGTTGATGTGTTGGAGTAATTTTTTCGGGGAGATTCATAATTTGTTGTGATTGCCATGGCTTGGAAACCTTTTTCAGGAGCTTCTTCTTCCTTTTGGATATTTGGAGGAAGTGTTTCAGTAATATCTAGGGAGTCTGAGGATGAAGCGCTTAAGCAGGCAGCTTTCCCCTTCGTCTTTGAGGTAGAGGTAGTTCTGGAAGATCTTGGTCTGTAGGCTGTAGGTATGTATTTGGCCTGGTTTGGTGGTGGTGAAATATAGGTGGGATAGAAAGGAGAAGGCCTTTCTAGTTGTTTGAAATATGTAGGAAAAGAAGGAGGGTTAAAGAAAGAATTTTCAACCGGCTTGGGCTTTCGTTCATGAGAGGCTTTCAAGAAATCATCTATTTCTTTTACTTGGCCTTGCAGACTTCTAATTTCTCTTTCCTTTTGGTCAAATGTTTTGCCAAAAGTTCTTTCTTCTAACATCTGTCGCAAATCTCGATCCAGCTGGGAAACTTGGGCTTTCAGGCTTCTGTAATGTTTCTGTATTTTTTGGGATAAAACTGTGAGGTTCTCATCAGTTTCGTCTATTTTTTCAGCAATTTTATCTACCTTTTTATCAAGGTTTTGAAGAATTTCATTTTGAGAAACCATATTTTCTGATTGCCAGTTGAGAACTTCTTCAGCTTGAGTTGATGGTTTAAATTTCCCATCAGGTTGAACTTCACTCGGATGAATGAAGGGTTTAGATGTTCTTCCTGTGATTGGATCCATCTTTCTTTCCAAAGCAGGGAATTGCCGGTCGTACTCCTGAGTTGCATTGGAATACATAAAACAAGGAATTGGCTGAGTGACAGCCGGAGGATGTAGTGGCTTACAATGGTCTGTTGGTGACCATGAAATAAGAGTCGGATCATCTGGTGGTAACAACCCTTCTTTCCTGAGGATTTTAAGTCCTTCCTCATAGATGCAGAGGGGTTTCTTTTTCCCATGGATTCCTACCCATGGACCATTGTCTGGATCAGATCTCCTTTGAGGAGATGGGGAGGGTTTACACCTTCCTTTTTTCTTTGTCTTGGGAAGAATGATATCTCTGTCAATATCATTGTCATGCATCCAGCAGTCACAATCTGGGTCACACTTTGTTGGATCAACATCCCAAATGAAGTGGCCATCTATTTTATCAGTGTAGATGGGTTTTCCTTCTGTTGTAACAGCATAGATAGGACACCAGTCTTCTTTGAGAATTGGTTGAATCATCATTGTCTGGAAGATCGGAGATATCGAGCTCGATCCTTCGTCTGGCTTTTTGAAAATTGTCTTGACCCTCTTGTCAACAGATCTTCTGAAAGTAGCTTCTTGAGATTGGATAGGTCTTTTGTCAGCATGGAGTTTTTCGTAGTTCGTTATCCATTCAAGGGGAATTAGCTGGGTTAATTCTTCCCTTGTGATTCTTCTTGGAATCTGAACTATGGAGGGTACATCTTCTTCTCTATTAGTGACAACTAATAGTGAATCAGAAGAGCATCCTGAGAGAGGAAGATCTATCGAGTGATTTTGTAAGCGGTATATTATCTGATGATGGAGGGTAGCTGACATGGCTTCTGGAACTTGGTCAGATCCGGTGATCTGGACCTGTACTTTCAGTCTGGTGGACAAAGTACTATCATTAAGACTCACGTTATAGTTTGGAAAGATGGTGAGAACCACGCTTCCTGCATGAAGTGTAGTAAGAACAGTTCCTATCACAGCATTCTCATAGTGGAGATAGCTGGAGTCCAGTAGAGCTATTTTGCAAAAAACAGGTTGGTTCTTCCTTCCATGAAGAGAGAGGATGAGTCTAACAGCTCCAAAGTGTAAGGCTGTATATCCTTCAGTCTTCCAATGGTTAATGAGATACTGGGGAATTTCTAGATCTACATATTGTTCTTGGTTTGTAGCTCTTAAGCTGCATTGGTCTAATCGAGATGATTGAACGTATTCTTTCATATGAGGGCGATTTGTAGAGATGAGATTTCGGATGGTTCTGGTGACACTTCTTTGTCTTTTGAAGATGTTGTACGGACTTAACAGAGGAGGTATTGTTTCGGCAATTTGAGCATCTTCTGGAACGTGAGAATACTCAACAAGGTTTTCTATTTTATGGGACAAAGTCTTTTTACAGAGTTTTGGAAGCGATAAAGAAGAGGTAGTAGTAATAGGTTGAGTGTTTGGTTCAGAGGTTTCCATGTATAAGAGGTTTTCTCCCTTACTCACTCTCTTTATTATATTCATACCATATGCACCCCTTCCTTCTGTGCAGGCTCTGATACCACACTGTCCGGGAGCCTCACATATCATGAAACCCAGTCGTAACTGTTTCGTCATCAAAAGCCAATCATAGGCATAACACAGACTAACAATTAAAACTGAAATTTCATAACAGCAAGGACCGTAGTATGGATCAATGGTCAGATGTTTTCTGATACACAAGATCCTCATAAAGAGGCAGGTGTAGAGCATACTTCCATCTATGGGGGAATTATGATATGAATACAATAACTAAAGCTTTGAGGGAGAAAGAAGAGATTTTTAGAACATATTTGTTCTTAAGCACACAAGAGAAGTTATTTATGATTGCTTGATGAAAATATGTTACAAGAGTGCTCCTTTTATAGCCAAGGAGGGGCAAATAAGACAAAAGCAACACTATTCACAAACATGGCATTTCAAATTATATGAATGCCTTTTACGACACACTTATCCCTTATGGATTACATTATTGTAGTCTTATTATACAAAAAGACAAAAGTTACTATTCATGACCATGCTAGAGATTTTTGGAGGACACTTGTCCATTTATTGTGATTTTTCAAAAACACTTGTCCATTTAGTCTTTGATAATAGGTTCATGAGAGGGGGACATATTCTGATCGGATAAGTTTCCATCAGAAAAGCAGTCTTCATATCGAGATGACTCATTCAGCCAGATGTCGTCCATCATGTAAGTGTGATCCGATAATCTCGCATTAGCTTCTGCCACCTGTCCTTCAGAGAATTCAGCTTCCATTGGTGAATCTGGTTTTTCTTGTGTGGCTTGAGCTGAGCATTCCCCAATTTCTGGTTTTCTGGACTTTTCATGATGTATGCAAGTAGAACTAACATCATAGCCTTTTGGATCATGGAGATTGATGTAGTTAACATACTCCAACAATTCCTTTGTGACTTTTAGACTGGGAGGATATTCATCAATGGTTTCCCATAGGTGAACATAACTCTTGTAGTTAAGCAGCTTTGTTGTAGGATCTGTCATATAGGGCCTGTGTAGAAAGAAAACAGACTTGAGTTTGCCAATATCTTCTGAAGATAATCTTCGTTCTGTGACCTCATCCATGACTGGTTTTAATTGATCCCTCCACCATTGTAATGGAGAATACCATTCAAGAGTAGTCCAAATCAAAGACTTGTGTTTCTCAGGGTCCATTATATGTTGATACATGGCCTCAGTGGGAATAAGAACAGGCATATAATACAAACAGGTGGCACACCAGATATACCACAAATGATTCTTTGTGAATTTATTTGGGTTTATCAGGATTGGTAGGAGGAATGGTGTATCTGGGAAATAGGGACTATGATCTGGCAGTTTATTTCTTATGATCTTTGTCATGTAATAAAAGAGGTTGTTTCTGGCATATTGTTTGAGCTGGGACGGTGAAGAAGACATCGTTATTCCTGGAGGAAGATTCTTTGTTGTGGATGCCCGGGTTGGTAGTGGTTTGACCATAAGAATTAGAGGGAAAGTGTGTTTGGCCGTGATGATTTGGATGGGTTTCATGGGTCGAGATAGTAGATCAGGGATAAGGTTCTGAGTTCCTTTGATATGTTTTACCGAGAAATCATATCTGGCAAACCAATCTTTGAGCCGAAGAGTTTGAGGATCAGGGGGCATTTTATTTTTGAATTCAAGGATCTTAGGGAATGAAGAGTTGTCCATCTGGACTTCAAATTGGTAGCCTCTTAGGTGAAAGTCAAACTTTTGGATTCCCATTTTTACTGCAAGGGCTTCTTTGTATGTGGTGTGATAATGTTTTTCAGCTTCTTTGAATTGGCCACTGGCATGACCACAATAGTATCTTTTCCCTTCGAGTTCTTCTATCAGAACTGCTCCCCAATAGTGATCACTAGCATCAGTCTGAAGAATTCTTTTTCCATCTCCAGGGATTTTCAGTGCAGGAGGAGTTTGTGCGATCTTTTTCAAAGCTTTCACCGCCTCAGTTTGCTGTGTTCCCCACGGCGGAGGTTTTTTCTTCAGCATTTGGGATAGAGGACTAGTGTACTTTGCTAGTTTTGGCAGGAAATCCCGGATATAATTAATTATACCGAGAAATTGTTGGATTTGTTTGACTGTGAGATTTTCATCAGGAAAGTTTAACAATTCTTGAGCAATGTGAGGTTGGGGTTGGTATTTCCCTTGGGAGAAGTGCATGCCTAAAAAATCAATTTCTGTCTGTCCTAATTGACTTTTCTTTTCAGAGAGCATCATTCCATGCTGTTGGGCTATTTGAAGGAATTGGCCCAATAATTGTTTATGGGTTTTTTCATTTTTTGAGAATAGCAGTACATCATCAATATAGATGAGGATACTGTTGAGGATGGGCTCAAAAATTCTGGTCATGGCCTTTTGAAAGAGTGACGGAGCTACTTTAAGTCCAAATGGTAATACCGTCCACTGATACTGGGCGTTAGGAATGCAAAACGCCGTCTTGTAACGATCATCGGGATCGATACCCAATTGCCAGAATCCTGACTTGAGGTCAAACTTAGAATAAATCTGAGCATCTTTGATGAAAACATTCAAGGACGAGGCTTTTGGAATGGGAAATTTATCATCCTTTAGAAAATGATTTAGAGGTTTGTAATCAATTACTAGCCTCTTTTTTCCCCTCAACTTTTCAGACCTCTTCTCTACATAGAATGCTTGGCAAGCCCATTCTGATTTAGTGGGTTCTATCAAGCCTTGTTTGAGCAGCTGATTGCATTCTTCTCTGGCTAATTTGTAATCTGATGGACTCATTCCTGGATGGGTGGCCTTAGTTGGATTAACATCTTCGTTGAGCTTGAAGGGAAGTTGAACGAAAAAGTCTTTATTCTTCCATAGAGGTTTTGGGTGTTGGAATTTTTCATGGCTATCTGCACATAGTTTGAGAAGGTTGGACTTGATTTCCTCATAGCCAGCAGGAATCTTAGCAAGTGAATATAGCTTCAATATCCCAGAATAGGATTTGAATTCTCTTTTAAATTTGATTCCAGTGGGGAGAATCTGAAGTTTACTTGCTGCCGAGTAAACATCCATTCCTACCACAATGTCTTTGTTAGGGAGATTACTGCCGATGACCTTGGTCCAGACTATGCAGTCTGGGAAAAATTTAATTCCTATTTTTTCCTTGGTCATTAAATTTGTCTTGAAGACTTTTCCATCTGCTGCTACAAAGTATGCGGCATGTGATTCCCATGATTCTGCTGGGAGAATGCTGGGATTCATCATTGTAATCTGAGCCCCAGTGTCCATATAAGCTATAACCTTCTTCGGACGAGAATACTTTGTTGCAAGGACGTGAACTTCAACACAAGGAAGTGGGGTTGTAGGAAGGGAACTGCTTATCTCTTTGAAGGAATAAACAGGGAGATGTCTGTCATCTTCTGACTCTGAAAATGATGCTTCATCAGACGAAGAGTCTTGAAGTGCAAAGACTGTTTCTTCATCAGCCGAGCTTTGTTCAGAGTATAAAGATTCCAAATCCCCTTCTAGAGGTTGGAGAGAGTTAATCAGTTTTGCAGCTTTATGGGTATTATTAGGACATTCTTTAGAGAAATGCCCCTTTTTCCCACAAATAAAGCATCTCTGATTTTTCCCTTTCCCTCTGAAAGACTTTCTTCTAAAGAACTTCATATTTTTTCTTTTCTTTCCTTTGAAGTTCCTGTGAGATTTGGTGTGTTTTTTATATTTCTTTTTTGTTGTACAGCTACACCTTTTGTCTTTACATTTAATCTCCAGGTAAGGCTTCTTACATGCTTGGGTGAACCTTGACTTCTGTTCTATCACTTCTGAAAATTGGTGATGAAAACTGCAAAGCTTTTCAAGTGCTTCTAACGTCACCTGATGAATCTGTCCAAGACTCATGGTTTTAATATCCTTTTGAGCTGCGGCTAACATCCTGTGAATTTCTGGCTGGAGTTCTTGTGGTAGGGATGAGACATATGTATTCTTGAGACTGGGGTCATTGTATCCATTAAGGACGTAATACCTCTGTGCCATCCTGTGATAATGTTTGTCGAGGTCCTTTGTTTTGAGAGAGCAGCACTTCATCTCAAAGAATTCTTGCCTATTTTTTCTATCAAATATCTCCATATCACCGATAAATTCTCGGTGAAGAACTCCAAGAATATTAGCTGTAGTTTCAAGACGATGTAACTCATCTTGTTTGAAGGCTCCAAGATTGTGATACCATTCTTTCATCGTGCCTGTCATTCTACAGCAAAATTCTTCAATGATCTTATAGCTGTCGGCACTTGTTTTCATCATCTGGGTGTCAAGCCAGGCTCCAAATTCAAGTAGTCTCTTTCTCCAACGGCTCGGTGGAATATCATCAAAGGTGAACCAAGGACCGCCATTTGGTTTAGTCTTTTCAGGGAGTAAGGTTTCTTCAGGAGTCTCCTCTTCAAAATAAGATTCTTCATCTTTTACATTTGCCATGAAGAGTCTTGGGATAAAGTTGTCTTCGGATTCTGATCTATTTGAAAAAGACTTTAATGTTTCATCAGAAGATGATTCTTGATCAGAGTCGTTGTCACCATTTGAGGAAGACTCATCTGCCTTTTGTGTTGATGTGTTGGAGTAATTTTTTCGGGGAGATTCATAATTTGTTGTGATTGCCATGGCTTGGAAACCTTTTTCAGGAGCTTCTTCTTCCTTTTGGATATTTGGAGGAAGTGTTTCAGTAATATCTAGGGAGTCTGAGGATGAAGCGCTTAAGCAGGCAGCTTTCCCCTTCGTCTTTGAGGTAGAGGTAGTTCTGGAAGATCTTGGTCTGTAGGCTGTAGGTATGTATTTGGCCTGGTTTGGTGGTGGTGAAATATAGGTGGGATAGAAAGGAGAAGGCCTTTCTAGTTGTTTGAAATATGTAGGAAAAGAAGGAGGGTTAAAGAAAGAATTTTCAACCGGCTTGGGCTTTCGTTCATGAGAGGCTTTCAAGAAATCATCTATTTCTTTTACTTGGCCTTGCAGACTTCTAATTTCTCTTTCCTTTTGGTCAAATGTTTTGCCAAAAGTTCTTTCTTCTAACATCTGTCGCAAATCTCGATCCAGCTGGGAAACTTGGGCTTTCAGGCTTCTGTAATGTTTCTGTATTTTTTGGGATAAAACTGTGAGGTTCTCATCAGTTTCGTCTATTTTTTCAGCAATTTTATCTACCTTTTTATCAAGGTTTTGAAGAATTTCATTTTGAGAAACCATATTTTCTGATTGCCAGTTGAGAACTTCTTCAGCTTGAGTTGATGGTTTAAATTTCCCATCAGGTTGAACTTCACTCGGATGAATGAAGGGTTTAGATGTTCTTCCTGTGATTGGATCCATCTTTCTTTCCAAAGCAGGGAATTGCCGGTCGTACTCCTGAGTTGCATTGGAATACATAAAACAAGGAATTGGCTGAGTGACAGCCGGAGGATGTAGTGGCTTACAATGGTCTGTTGGTGACCATGAAATAAGAGTTGGATCATCTGGTGGTAACAACCCTTCTTTCCTGAGGATTTTAAGTCCTTCCTCATAGATGCAGAGGGGTTTCTTTTTCCCATGGATTCCTACCCATGGACCATTGTCTGGATCAGATCTCCTTTGAGGAGATGGGGAGGGTTTACACCTTCCTTTTTTCTTTGTCTTGGGAAGAATGATATCTCTGTCAATATCATTGTCATGCATCCAGCAGTCACAATCTGGGTCACACTTTGTTGGATCAACATCCCAAATGAAGTGGCCATCTATTTTATCAGTGTAGATGGGTTTTCCTTCTGTTGTAACAGCATAGATAGGACACCAGTCTTCTTTGAGAATTGGTTGAATCATCATTGTCTGGAAGATCGGAGATATCGAGCTCGATCCTTCGTCTGGCTTTTTGAAAATTGTCTTGACCCTCTTGTCAACAGATCTTCTGAAAGTAGCTTCTTGAGATTGGATAGGTCTTTTGTCAGCATGGAGTTTTTCGTAGTTCGTTATCCATTCAAGGGGAATTAGCTGGGTTAATTCTTCCCTTGTGATTCTTCTTGGAATCTGAACTATGGAGGGTACATCTTCTTCTCTATTAGTGACAACTAATAGTGAATCAGAAGAGCATCCTGAGAGAGGAAGATCTATCGAGTGATTTTGTAAGCGGTATATTATCTGATGATGGAGGGTAGCTGACATGGCTTCTGGAACTTGGTCAGATCCGGTGATCTGGACCTGTACTTTCAGTCTGGTGGACAAAGTACTATCATTAAGACTCACGTTATAGTTTGGAAAGATGGTGAGAACCACGCTTCCTGCATGAAGTGTAGTAAGAACAGTTCCTATCACAGCATTCTCATAGTGGAGATAGCTGGAGTCCAGTAGAGCTATTTTGCAAAAAACAGGTTGGTTCTTCCTTCCATGAAGAGAGAGGATGAGTCTAACAGCTCCAAAGTGTAAGGCTGTATATCCTTCAGTCTTCCAATGGTTAATGAGATACTGGGGAATTTCTAGATCTACATATTGTTCTTGGTTTGTAGCTCTTAAGCTGCATTGGTCTAATCGAGATGATTGAACGTATTCTTTCATATGAGGGCGATTTGTAGAGATGAGATTTCGGATGGTTCTGGTGACACTTCTTTGTCTTTTGAAGATGTTGTACGGACTTAACAGGGGAGGTATTGTTTCGGCAATTTGAGCATCTTCTGGAACGTGAGAATACTCAACAAGGTTTTCTATTTTATGGGACAAAGTCTTTTTACAGAGTTTTGGAAGCGATAAAGAAGAGGTAGTAGTAATAGGTTGAGTGTTTGGTTCAGAGGTTTCCATGTATAAGAGGTTTTCTCCCTTACTCACTCTCTTTATTATATTCATACCATATGCACCCCTTCCTTCTGTGCAGGCTCTGATACCACACTGTCCGGGAGCCTCACATATCAAATATCACATGTTTAATTGATTACTTATATACTTTATGAATTGAATTTTTAAAATACTAAAAAAAGTCTACGTCATCATAACCAATTTAATTAGTTAGTTATAATCTCTTATTTTTAAATTATTGAAACAAGAATTTTATGTTCGAGGCGATCACATTAAACCTATTGTTATGTTTGAAGCAGATGCTTGCTTCATGAGACTTATGCATTTAGCATATATTCTTTGGAGTAGTAGGTTCAAACAACAATATCAATATGTTGCACAAATTTGATGTCTTTAACTATGTTATGCAAGAGCAAGTTCCTAAGGTCTATTATTCAGTCAATGATATTGAATATAACAGAAGTTATTATCTTTGACATGGTATTTATTCTGAACGGACCAAATTCATGAAAAAAACATCCCAATGCCACAAGAGGATATTGTTTGTCCAACATCAAGAATGTGCGAGAAAGTATATTAAATGGTCATTTGAAATTCCCCAATCCCGATTTGCAATTGTACATAACACATCCCGACCTTGGCACTTGGATGCATTTAGGCATATAATGGATACACACATAATATTGCACAACATAATTGTTGAAGTTGAATGTGTCACATATGGTGGCAATTCTAATTATTATTCTGATCATCTGAAAATGACCCGACTGCACCAATAGACAATTCTAATGATGATTTTCAAGATTTACACATAGAAGGCATCATGTTGGTAAGTAAATTCATTAACATTTTCAACAAGACTTGGTAAAACATATATAAGAACCTTTTAGGCATGAGATTAAGCACGACTAAATAATCTTTTAAATCTTTAGTATATTTTTTGTTAGTAGCTTATTTTAATGTTTATGGACATTTTTAATGTATTTTTATATAACTTATTTTATTACTTAATATATTTTTAATTCTTTTTTTGAATATTTTGATTTATTTTAAATATATGTTATTTTCTTTTTAATTTGTTTTGATTATATATTTATATATTAATATAAAATATAAATTTGAAGTATAGTGTTAAATTTGTGTGGTATGAATATTTGAAATATAGTTGAACTGTTTAAATAATTGAAAAGTAAGAAAATATAATATATTAAGTGGGTGTTATTTTTTTATTTGAAAAAATGCTATTGGAGAAATTAGCAGGTCGAATTCCATACTAGGTTGTTCTTTTTAAGGCATATTATCAACCACAATGTTCTGGGATAAAACTGCCTAGTTCAATTGTACGATTACTACTTCACAATAGGTAATCGGTCAAGAAATACACCATATGATGCCACATAGACCAGTCAATTATGGTATGAATGCAACTCATGTTATCGGGCGAATATAAGTCGTATATGTCACAAAGCAGCCACTTAAAAATAAAGTACATAAAAGAAAAATAAAGATATGAAGCGGAGACAAGAGATAGGAGAAAGATTTTAATTTGATTCAGAATCTGGAGTGCAAAATATAAAAGAAAAATAAAGTACATAAAAGAAAAATAAAGATATGAAGCGGAGACAAGAGATAGAAGAAAGATTTTAATTTGATTCAGAATCTCGAGTGCAAAATATGAGGTGGAAATGCCTCTATTGATAGGGGAAAATTGAAATCGGGTGAATAAAAAGAAGGGGAAGCAGAGTGGGAATGTGGGAACTGGCCAATTCTTCCTAAGTCTTGGTCAGTAACGAAAACGTGAGAACGTAGAAGAAAAGACAAATTGGTCAATAGTTAGGGTTACTATTAAGGAACAACACATTAATTAGATTAATTAATTATTTTTTTCATTTTGTGTACCAAAAATTAATTGATCACCCAAGCCTAAACCCGACCTAACTGAATAGAGTTAAGTTGGCAGGTCGGACAGCTGCGGAGGTGGGCACGCTTGTGATGATTTATGATTCTGATTCACCCTTTCACAAAATTGTGTACCCTTGGGGCACACCCCAAGAGGCAACCTATAACATTGATAAAATGAAGTATCCCTCTAATGTGAGATTTCAAGGAAGTTTTTCGAATTCACGTCTTCATACACTATCTCATATTCATTCTTATTTCTTACCAACTTCAAGTCAACAATTCCTTCTAATTTCCAATAACCCCCCCCCCCCCCCCCTTTGAATATAAAAAAGTGTTTCTAAAGTAACGTCAAACGTTTATAAAATTATGTATAAATAGAGGTGTCTACAACTTGAACTATTGCATAGAAAGTATGATTCTGATTCACCAAGAGTGGCACATTGTCTTAAACTCTATCTTTTACATCAAATTCACACACAACATTTTTTATGGTGTATTCTATAAGCATGTGCTTTAATGGTCCTGGACGTCTATCCTAGTTTAGTGAAGGCTATGAGAGTTTTGTATTAAAATTCAATCGGAACCAGCCTAAGTTCCAGAATCACACACATTAATGTTTTTAGAATACTCATGTAGATAGGTACTCCACTCGTATAGAATATAGGTCTCGTTAAGATTTTCAATTATTCCATCCTCTTATCGCTTCAGGGTTCATGTCTTTCTTATTTATACTAGCATGATTATCTCATGTTGCTCAAAACTTTTTGTTATCCATTGAACTTGATTCTTGGGATCTCCTATCTTTTAGGTCAGGTTACCATCGTGACCAACTCAATTATCTTCAGGAATTAGTCCTATTCTATAGGATGTATTATGAATTTCATCTCTATCTAGTCATTTCGTCAAAAGATCTATTAAGTTTTTATCAATGCATACATGTTTCACTCTTAAACTCCTTTAGCGATACGTTCTCTAATAATGTTGTGGATTCTTATTATTTTAGGTCTCTATCCATTATAATAGAAAATTTCTTTACCCACCTCCCTATGGGGGTCACCCCCTGCGAAAACCCAATTTTACCCCGCTTCGGAAATGCATTTCCGAAATATTTTTTTTTCAAAATTTTTTCAGACTTCGGAAGTGCATTTCCGAAAAAATCCCAAAAATTGGGATTTTGACAAATTCGGAGATGCATCTCCGAAACAACAAAAAAAAATCTAAAAAAATCCCAAAAATTAATTTTATGATATTAATTAATTCATATATCATAAATTTGATATAATTTATGAGTAATGAATAATAATAATTATATATTTTGATATAATTTATGAGTCATGAATAATAATAATTATATATTTCTATTATGATTCATATTTTAAAATTTAAAATAATTTTAATTAAAAAAATTAAAATAATTTCACTTACAAAATGAGTTATAATTTTTTATTTATATATTTATAATAATTATTATATATTTACAAAAAAAATTAAAAAAATGAGTGTTTTAATTTATATATTTATATATTTATATAATAATTATAATAATTATTATATTTTTATATATTTATATAATAATTATTATATATTAATTATAAATATATTTATATATTTATATATTAATTAAAAAAATTTAAAAAATACTGTTTTAATTTATAATAATTATTATATTATCATATATTTATATAATAATTATTTTATATTTATATATTTCACTTATAATAATTATTATTATATATTCATATATTTCTATTCTGATTCATAATTAAAATTGAATTATAAATTTTTATTTAGTTTAAAAAAATTAAAAAAAGATTTTGTCTTAATTTTATTTAAAGAATAAATTTTATATTTAATTCTAAATAATCAAAATTTAATTATGAAATTAAAATGTTTTTGATTTATATAAGTTAGTAAAATAATTTTTAACTTTAAAATTGTTTAGGAAATTTTGATTCACCTTGATTTTATTGATTCACCTTCATTTTATTGATTCACCTTGATTTTATACCTATTAATTGTATTGATTCACGTTGATTTTAATTTTTTAATAATTATTGAATTCTTTCGGAAATGTATATCCGAAACATTCCAAGACCAATTTGGTCTTGGAATATTTCGGATATGCATCTCCGAACACACCCCTTTACCAAAAAGGGGATTTTTCGTAAATGCATCTCCGAAAACTCAAAAAAGGGAGTGTTTTCGGAAATGCATCTCCGAAAACACCTTTTTTTCGTGTTTTCGGAAGTGCACTTCCGAAATCACCCTTTTTTTCAGAAAAAAGTGATTTCGGAGATGCATTTCCGAAATATAGGGGCATTCTGGAAATTTTGCCAGGGGTGGCCAAGAAGGTTAGGAGGTTTGTTAAGAAATTTCCTTATAATAAATGTTCTTAATTTTTGAAATAGTCGTGATATTATCACAATGGATCAACACATCTAACATAGGTTTTTCTCACAAAGGAATTTAGCTAACAAACATCTTAACCAATTTACTTCTTCACTAACAGTTGTTAATGTTATCATTTTTTACTCAATTGTAGACTGAGTCAAGATAGTTTGTTTCTTTAATTTCTAAGATACGTCTCCTCCAGCTATATTGAATGTATAGCCATTAGTTTCTTTGGATTCATTTGACAATGTGTTCTAATATGCTTTGTTGTATCCTTAAAGTACATAAGAAAATATCTAATAATGTAAACTAAAATTCATGATCTTTTTAAGGTATCACATCACTCTCTCAATGGTTTGTTAATGTTCATTATTCGATCTATTAATAGACCTGCACAACAATCCTATGACATATTACCTAAGACTGTCAGTGATGCTCTCATACTCAGTTTGTCTAGCATTATCATCAGTGTTCTTAAATAGTTTAACACTAGAATCGTATGGTGTGAAAACATAGTGAGACTGATCCAAAGATATTCCCTTCTTAAATCTCGTGATTGTGATCCCAAGAATCATTTTCGCTCCTCCCAAGTCTTTCATATCAAAATGTTGCACAATAATAATTTCACGTCATTTACAACCTGAATATTTGATCAAAATATAAGTCGTCTACATAAAAACATACGATAGCACAAATGCTATTTTCGAATTTTGTAATAAATGCACTTGTCACTTTTTATAAAATTACGAACTTTTTGGGACATACTCCAAGAAACAAACCTACCTTGTATAAGCATTACTAAAGTATAGTATCTCTATAATATGAGACTTTTCAAATTTACATCTTCAAACACTATCTCATATTCATGCTTCTTTTTTTTACCAATTCCAAGCCAACAATTCCCCTCAATTCTTAACTAATCATTCCATTTCTAACATGGAGTTATTTATACCACCAAATTGATTGGCATTGGCATGCATGTGAATGCTCTAAAACTCTGAATATGGACAACAAAATAGGCAAGTCAACAATTACAAAAATAACACATTCAATAAAAATAATTCAGTATTTTTATTCTATTATTTAATTAATTCTTTTTTGTAAAAGAATAAAATCTTAGTATTAGATCTTATTCTAACATCATGTTAGAATTTAAGTTGAGTTCAGTTAATTCCTAAAAAGTAGGATTAGATCATACCCTAACATCATCTCATAATTTAAGTCAAATTCCTACAAAATCGATTTGTAAAATGGAATTGTAAGGTGTGGATGGTCTTATATAAACTAAAATCTTATAAATAAAACAAAAAATGCAAGAAAGTGTATCCAATCAATAACACCAAACAAAAAGTATTTACCCAATTCTCTGTAATTCCAATCAAGAATACTTATGGGTATCTAACCATTTCCTCTGAACTTAATTGAAAGGACTCGTAATCACAGCCGAACTATATCCTAAAAAATATTAAATTAAGTTACAAAGGTTTGAACCATTGCCAACTGTGGTTCTACTAAGCTTAATGGAGCTTATACAATAACATTAAAAAAATGAGTATTTGCATTCTGTATATAACTAATTCACATGCTGCTAAGAGCAGAGGAAGAACATGCAAATATTTGTACTCCCACCCGATTTCTCATTTGTTAAGGCTGCAAGGGAAAAGACCTTGCACCATGTTGGTAAATAATATGCTAAATCTTCTCAATATGAGCTCACTCCTGTACACAAAACCTTCCATGAGCTTAAAATAAAATCAGATAATGGCTGCCAAACCGACAACATCCCCATCATTAACATTATTGGACTCGGGAGCATTGGCTGGGCTGCGTTGTCTCACTGCACGGAGGAAGCAGAAAATGTTAGATTTTTAACAATATTACTACAAAAAATCGATATGTTCGAAAAACAGCTGAGAAGCATAGCAGCATATGGAAACTACTACCGAAAAGTCATTGCTTACTTGAAACATTTGTAATGATGTTTACACTTTTCTGTGCTGCGAGTGCTTTTAATTTGTTGCCAGTTGCCATCAGAAGCAAACTTTTCATGTGCTGCTTTTGTTCCTTTGGACTTGACGTTTTCGATAAAGATTCCTCAAAGGCGTGTAAATCACGAGGAGTAATAAGGGGGAGAGACTGCAAAACCTAAAAAAAAAAAAGTGAACGGGTATTAGTAATATGAACACAAAACCTATCCATGGTCTAGGATTTTTTGCAAGTGTATTCCAAAACTTAAATGCACAAAGAAAAAACTAACCAAATCACAGAAAACAACTAACCTGCCTGGGGGCTGGGTGTCTATCACAGAGATAAACAAATATCTCTCGGCAAATGGCAATCAGATCAGAACTGATTATCGCATTTGATTCTAGGGATAGACTTTGAATAACCGATGTAAAAAGATCTCTAGAAACAAATTCTATGAGTTCAGTATGGTTTGTTACAATCGAAAGAACTACTGTCGCAGAGCAAAAAGAAGAAATCTTTGTCACAGCTTCACCATCCGTCCATGTAAAAACTTCTAAACACATTCTTAATATCGGAAGGGCAAGAGCTTCATGCTTTAGAAGGAAACTGTCACATTTAAAGACATAATGAGAAGAAAAAAAGCTTCCAAACTGAAGTTAGAAATGGGAAAGAACAACTACACATGAAGCATGTTTCATAACAAGTAAAATGCGTACCCAACCAAAGAGCATGATGCAACTGCATCCAAGCTTTTCACAGAAGACATGTCGAAACGAATAATATGCCCAGACTGTTCCAAAGAAGGGATTCCTGTATTCAGAGGAGGAGAAGCAATCGCAGAGAGAAGTGAACACATTTCACGGGTGAGATCCCTCAAAAGTGTTTCCTCCATCACTTCTACTTTCAGGTCTGATCCACTAAGAATGCCATGAATATCAGGAACCTTTGCTCTACCATCTTGCAGAAGGCCAGACCAGGAATGGCTAAGAGCTTGTTGAGCATGAACAAATAATGGATGCAGAAGCTTTTCAAGCCAAATCTCCCTCATATCCACAGGACAGTGTTTAACCAAAGGAATCAAAATGGAATGAACAAGCTGCCTCAAATGCCTGAACTCCATTGACTGTATATTCTCCATCAAGGCAATAACAACGGAGTGTACATCCAAATTTTTGAAAAATGAATCCCCAATGGTTGTTGACAAGCCCAACACATTATACCTATTCATATACACCAAGCATTTAGTAATGTACTAAGACATAAATAATGTACAATAAAGATGTCATAGATGCAGAATATTTTTATTTTTAACTAGGAATTTTATTTGGTCTTTATTGATATTTGGTGCCAAAAAAATTGAGGAAGAGATTATAAGATGTAGATAAGAAATAAAAATGGGATATGCATGCTTACCCACTGTCTCTGATGCCTTTAAACCAATTTCGTATATCCGATTCATTTGGTTCACCATGTACATCCTTAGGGTTCTTTTGCAATTTAGGGTTCTCTTCTCCAAGAAGACTGAACCTCTCAACATCACTCATGGCCATAGCAGATTTGATCTCTACAGGTAAAGTTTGACTTATAGATGGAGACCAAAGAGAATGTAAGCCTCGAAGTAGCTGGAAATTAAAAACATACTAAATTATTAATAACTATAAAAAATAAAATATAAAACCATTCTAGTGTCTTCACGTAGCAGTTTAAATTTTTGAAATGATTAATGCCTTTGTATAAAAGCCTCTGTGATCAAGTTGTCTAGAATTCAAGTGTAGCTACCCCCATTATTTTAATAAAAAGTTCAATTTCAACATATAGGAGTGAGCTCTTCATGCCCAAAGGGCCCTTGAGCAAGGGGACATGTTATACATATAAGATTAAAAAAAATCACATGTCTTCACCAAATAACTTAAGCTTCTAGGATAGTTGGTTCACGGAAAGAACTACACCCTCCATTCTCTTTTATAAGCAAATTTAACTTTTTAGATTCATTCAAAAAATGATGTATTTAGACTATATATAGACTAGATACATCATTTATTCAATGAATCTAAAAAGCTAAATTTTGCTTATAATATGGAATTGAGGGAGTATGTTGTTAAAGTACGAGATTGAAAACAAAGCAACCATTTCGATTTAAAATACTAGAGAAAACACATGTGCACAGCCTCATCAGGGAAGTATGCATACTTTCAAGAGAGGATTTAGCATCCATGATACATGAGAGGCCATTGGATTCAAAGGAGTCGAATCTGATGTTGAGCTGTTTTCTAAATTCCCTTGAGCTTTCTTCATCCCACTTCTCTTAAGCGCCCTCTCAAAGAATGTAACTGTGTGAAAAATTGACCACATAACTGGTGCTTCTGAGCACAACTGAACCAAACCATGTGGACTAGACAAATATCTATCCTGCCACTCCTGTTGTGTCCACTTCTGGCTCAAAGGTTCTAGTAGCCACTTTAAAACTTCTTGCTGCTGTTGAATCCTGTGTCAAATTAAGAGATAACAAGTGATATAAGGTTTAATAAAATAGTTAACATAGTATATAACAAAAACAAATTATCAACAAAATCATCTGTTCTCTTTGATAGTTACCCAGCAGAAGAAGCCATAACAAGAAAAGCTTCGCCTATAAGATTATGCTCTCCCTGAAGCAAACGACCTTCCCTTTGCAAACAAGCAATGGTATCAGCAATGCCCTACATACAAGTTAAAGGTAAATATACGCAATCTTCTCCCAAATTACATTCTAAGCGGGACACTTTCAAAACTGGCTTAAATAATATTTAATCCATTACTAGATCAAGGTTAGTTATATAGCTAAACAAACTGTCTCATCCAGTATAAAATTCTGTGAATATAACCAGCTAATTGTGATTGTTCAGTGATGGATGTTTTAATAAATGCACCTTCATGTGAGGCAAGATACTTTTGTCAGCAGCTTTTGCTATCCGAATAAATGACGTACAGATCTGCAACCTTGCATGCCGAGCACTTGATGTTGATGTATCCTACAAAAATAATATATAACTTTTACTTGCTAAATAATTTCTCAATAGTTGAAAGTAAGAATGAAAAAGGGTTGTTTAGGGAACCTTAATTTCAAAGGGAAGGGATGTTAGAAGTTCAAATAGCTTATTGATAACACTGCCAGCTGCATCCGGGAAATACTTCAAAAAGAGGCCCATTGCATCCAAATAGTGAACAAGTACTTCCACAAGTGCAGGCTCCGTCCATTTCAAGGAAATAAATTGTTGGAGCAAACCTTCAAGACACAACAACCAGAATTATTACAAAGGTCCAGCTAGAAAAGCTCCAAAACAGCAAAATATGGAAAATTAATTAAAATAACCTTCAAATGTTCGACATAAAGCAAACTGAACTTCAGCATTCGCCTCGGCAATATCACTGGATCTGTCAAAAACAGCATTTACAACATTCTCTAAAGCCAACTGCATGCTTTCCACCACAGCTAAGTCCTACAATGAGAAAAGCAGATGCCGCAACAATCAACACATGGGCAGGAAGTGATGGTGAAGCTGACATTTTTAGAGACTAAAATCAAATTGTAAAATAAAATAAAAGGAATTGAAACCTGATTTGGCGCGGGTGAAACCAAGAAACTCTTGATTATTGTATCAACTCTTTCAGAAGCTTTAGCAGCTGCTATCAGGGGTTTGTACGAAGCAACAAATTTAATCAGCTCCAACTGTTTTTAGAAACCACTCATCAGTAAAAAAAAATTTCAAAAAGGTTAATTCAAATTTAAAATAAAACAGAAACGAAATAAGTTTTGTTGTTATTTCATAGCTCTATGCAGCTATAGTTATAACATACAGCAGGCTCCTATCCTTTTACTTCTATAAAGAGAGTAGGGAGAGTGTTTGCATATTAACTTTCATTCTATACACTCAAATGGTGAATTACACAAACAGTCTCTTATATTGAACTGTTATATGATCATATAATATGGTATTCTTTTATTTTATTTTTAAATCTTAAATATATATATATATATAAAGATCTATCCTAGCCCTCCAAAACCTTCCTAAAAGATGTCCCATTACAGAAATTATTTCTGTAATAAAAAGGGAATAATAGTTTACACGATGACAATAATGTGTAACTTTATATATGTCAGTTCATACCAGCCTAGAACGATACTGGCCAAATTTTGCCTTATCCTCAAATTCATCACTCCACAACTCCAATGCCCCTAAGGAAAGTGCAGTTCCAGGAAGAATTTTCTCTTTTTTGAGCATGCGAGGGAAAGAAGTGTCCAACATTGCACCACAAAAATCATCATTCACAAGGCTTAGAGTCTTCTTCTTTGCATTCTCAGAACCTGAGCCACTAACAGCCGAACTGTCAGCAGCTGAGTGAGAAGTTTTGGGCTTTGACAGTAAATCCCTCATTAACGCCTGCAAGTAAACATTTGAAGCAAGAAATGGAAGATATGACATTATGATGCAAAAAAAAAAAAAACACCACCAGACAGTACTTCGGTACAACTGCAACATACCAGCCAGAACTGCATGGATTGAAAATGAATTGCAAACTTGAAATTCTTGAAAAAGCCCAGCATCTGGAAAGAAAAAAAAAAGTAATGGTTTAGCGAAATGTAAGATTTACACATGATCGTGTAAAACTGAAGTAAACTGTAACGGCGAAATTTTTCATCGAAGCATACAATAGCAAGATGAGTTGAACAAAAGAAAATCAGCTTGTCATTTGACGAACAAGTTATGTAAAATTTTTTGCTAGATCTGTTGAGTAACTAAGGTATTCTATCACCTGCAATTATCTATCCGATGGAGCTCAACCAGCACCGAAGCCAAAAAGATTAATAAATCATATTGAGATTAAAAGGAAAACTATAACAAAATTGCCAAAGAGAAACCAAAACCACAATTAATAAATGGCATCTTAAGTCAAACTTTTCTAACCCAAGCTGCACAATATTACATACTTAGTATTACTATTATTATACTATACATTAATTACCTGTTCTAGGTAGAGGGAAAGTATGGCACTATCTCCAGCAATACTTTGCAAGTTAAAGGAACCCAGTGACACCATACTTTCACATACGGATTCAGCAAATTCATATTCACCCTCATCAATAGAGCCAGGATCAGTACCAGATTTATACAAAAACTCCCTAGATATATTCATCAATAATTGAAAGATGTCCCTCATAACTTGGTCAATTTCAGAAGCAGATGCATCAACAGATCTCTTCCTACAATAACATTTCAGAGATGTTATTCATCAACAAAAAAGAAAAATAAAATCATCACTGAATATATCAATCATTAGAGCTCTATAATGCATACCTCGAAGAAACAAGTTTGAAAAAATCAGAAGCATGAAGACGGAAGTCTGGAGCAGATAGTAGGAAACCGCAACTGTTGGGAGTCGAGAGAAAAACAAGGTGAGCAGAAACAGAAAACCAGCGTGAGTATATACTAATCTTGAGCTAGATGATAAACAAGGTAAGATACCTACCCATTAATGATACCAGACTTAGAAAGATCAGTCAATGGAGCCCACTCAGCATATGCAATTACTGCATTTAAAGTAGCTGTTACTGCAGCAGCATGCAGTTTGGCAATGTCGGTCTGTTTTCTATTTGCTTCATTTAGTGCAGCTACAAAATGTCTTTCTAGCAACTGCACCAAGCATCACAACATTAACGATAGTAGCGGCAAAGAACTTGTAATGAGGTTTGCGGCTGATACATACAGTGTATAATAGTGGCAAAATTTCAGGCAATGATTGAGTTAGCCCGCGCAAAAGTAGCCTCCGGCGGTCCCCTGAAAACCAATTTTACAAGTAAGGACACAACATTTCACATACATAGAATTTATTTGATATTAAATACACATTCATGATTTACAAGTGCAAACAGTAATATTCTGCTAGTGCATGTTATGAGTGTCGACTTCGGAATTCATGTTTTGTAACTTACTAGCACAGCCAAGTTAATCAAAATCAATATTTTATTTAGGATCGGGAAGGGCAGTCAAAATTGTATCATTACATTAATGCTAAATCCTATAAATTCAAAAAAAAAAAAAAAACGCACCCGCACGCGCGTATGCATGCGTGTGAGTGTTATATATATCATTACATTAATGCTGAATCCTATAAATTCAAAAAACGCGCCGCACGCGCATGTGTATGCGTGTGAGTGTTATATCAATATAAAGTAACATTTTCCATAAATAAGAAAACAAAATTAAATCATACAAGCGTTTAATTAAATTCGAAACACAGATCACCTTGTATGAAACTTATTTTTATTAACTTTACCCCTTCCTTTTGTTACTTCATCTCACATAGTCTATTTTTCTGGTCCAAACGAGTTTAACTCTTCTCCCGCTAGTCGAAAGCGAAAACTTAAACGGGCTCAAATCATAGGCCTCAAACCACAGGCCCATAAAAACCCTAATCCCAGATTTAGTTAAAATTTAAACAAACCACAGCAAAAGAAAACACAATAAGTGGCCATATGTGGATTCCGGCAGTGGAGTCTAAAGTTCACGTGTCCAACGGCAACAGGGGAGGAGGAGGGAGGCTAGCAAGCAGCATCCATGGCAGGCTGTGCACAGCAGATGAACGAGCAAGACAACCAAAGGCAAGCAACTTCAGCGCAGCAGAGACCAACCTTCAATCCTTCAATCGCAGGTTTTTTAAATCAGATACCCTTTTTTTAGGTAAACGGTAGGGCAGATCCAGAATCAATGCTTGCTCAAGATCACCGCTTTACGGGAATTTCAATCTTGAGTGGCAACCCTACTTGATCCTGGCTGGCCGCAATTTTGTATAAAATCTGGATGGTTGGGGCTGAAATAATTGTGAAATTATGCGATACGATCCAAATCACAAATTTAGGTACTATGGTACAAAACCTATTTCATTAGTATAATATGTGGACAGGGATCCCGATAATCACCAAGTTAGCACATCCCATACCATCCAGTAACCTCTTCTTCACTCTACGTATTCTATTTTTCCTCTCTATTCACTTACATACTCATGGTATCAGAAGAAAACATTTCAGAGAAATATGTAATAAACAAGCCATACTAATATGCTCCATGCCCTTGCTTTGTTTATAAATATTGGATGCCCAAAATTACAACTAGAAAATTTGTATTTCTCAATTGCCTAACAGAGTTGAAGCAAGTTTGATTCTTTCTCAATTTGTATATACCAGACCCATTTACTAAAACCTTTGTGATAAAGCTCAAGACACTACAAACCTTCTAAGTCTTCATTGTGAACTGTAATGTCCTCAGGAAGCCACCGCAGCATCATTGAAACCAACTCAGCCTGTATGTAATTTATAATCATTAAAAAAAGTGTATAGAAATAGGACAAACCAAGCATTAAAATGACACAAGAGGAGGAAACTTGAAATTTACTTGTATTGGACCCTTGTTGGATAGAGTAACCAAAGACGGAAGCATTTCCTGCCATAGATCAATACCCTCTCTTCTAACTATCTGTGAAAGTACCACAAACCAAATACAGTTTATACCAAGCAAAATTGCAATTGTGACAGAGTAAGAAGCTATGTAAATAAAGTAAACATCATCGTGATGAAAACCTCAGCAACAAGAGCAGCTGTCTGACTTTTAAGCGCCCAATCTTCACAAGGATCTGTAATCTCATACATTAAATCAACAGAGAGCTTCGCAAAGTTCTTGTGCTCTTCGGGGCTTAACTCCTCCCACCTCAACCGCACCAAATGCTGTATACAAATATATCCTCACATAAGACACAAAGATAAATAGCTAAAAACACCAATATAGTCAAAACAAAACAAAACAAAAAACAAGATAAATCTCATAGAAAAGGAAGTAGTAACAACATAAAAACACGAACCTGTAACATCTTAAAAGCATGCAATCGGATTTCAGACGACCAATTCTTTTTCACCAAAAGGAACAACGTGTTTGCTAATGTCCGTATATCACCACTCGCTTTCAACTGCAGAAATTTTAAATAGATTAGTCTTCAGCCGATATTCAAATATTAATCAACCATCACTGTAAAGTAGCAATAGTAGTAAAACTACAACAATTACTAGTAGCAGTTAAAACCATATCACATAACATCAAATACTATAGTATAGGAACAGTATGATTGATTGATTGATAGCAAGTGATTAAACTGCACAAATTAGGTCAATTAGGTCATTATCATCAACAGAAAAAGGAAGAAAAAAAACTTATAGCTTAAATTTTAATTCTGCAAAAATTATAGATCATTTGACAATTGTTACAGTACACATACTACATAACAACAATCAGCTTGAAAATTTGAGAAGGTGTATCTTCTAGTAGTACCAATGTGAATGTGAATGAACAATGAGCAGTCAACAACGGTTACAGTCATGATGAATACATAATACAGCAATTAGGTATGTGTTTAACAGTCACTAGGGTAAAAAGCTTCAAGTAATCAGTAAAAACAAACGTTGATTGAATTACGCAAAAAGCAATTGATAAACCCTGAAAATGAGTTCGGAAAGAGGAAATTACGGAATCGAGAAAAGAGAGAGCGGCTTGACGAGCGTGGGGAGTGGAAGACCAGTTGAGGGCGGTGGAAATGGCTTGAGCGACATTGTTGACACTGTCCGCCATTGTTGGTGCTGCAACTGAGAAGAACGGTGGTGAGGGATTCGGGTTTCGTCAACAAAAAGTCTCGTTGGGGTTTGAATGGGTTTATGCTTTTTCTTTCAAGGTGGTGTGCTTTTTTTGTTCATCGGTTTTATAACGCTGCTGGTGCTGGTGCTGGTGCTTGTGTGTTACGCAGTTGTGTTACACTTTCTGGAAATGTTTTTTATTTTTTTAATATGGATGGGATGGACTAGTCGTTCATAAATTGGTCCGAATGAAAATCTTTTAATGTGATTTAATTAATGGGCTATAGTGGAGGTTGAATCAATGTAATGTAAGGCTTGTCATGTAGAAGAAATATACACTTTCCATTATCAATTAAATTTATTATATATATTATATATAAACCAAAATGTAATTAGAACCCTAATAAGGGTTTTAAAAATCGGATTGATGGTCACATTAACTAATTTTATTTCCGTACTTTGATGGTTACATTATCTAATTTTGAGAAGGTGTATCTGCTAGATTCTAGAACTACTAAAATTTCTATTAGATTCTAGCACTCGCGTATCAACAGATAAGATAAAGGGTATCGAAGCATAATCTATCTCATGCATTGTATTAATATCGATACACTCACTCATACATACCATGTACACTTCAAGAGACAGGTAGCCTCGAGGAACATCCACTTCCTACTAGCACTTCTCATATCAAGTTTAATTTTATAGAATCTGGAACTACCTACTAATCCTTTCCACTAAGGTTTGTTTTACGGTGCGACCTACCACCTTTGCCTAGATTATCCTCCTGATTATTGGCTACATTTCGCGTATGTGCATGGAGTTTCGACATTCATCACATGTACGCCAATTGATTCCTTTTTGAAACCAATGTTCCTGTAAGCTCACTATATAGGAATACCTATAAGTATCAAAGATTTTATTCCTACATTTCTCTTTGGTTATGTTTGTGTGGTGAATTTCTAAAATGAGAAGGAGATGAAGATGAACATCTT